>NW_011888823.1:1834301-1836844 GCF_000151845.1 Pteropus vampyrus
AAAAAAAAAAAAAATCAAGTACCAAAGGTAGGTCACTTTGTTTTTGTAGTTACAGTAGTTTCCAGATAGACACTTTTGCTCATGTTTCACGAACTATGGCTAAGAAGTGTGTGTCTAGATGATATCATTGAGTGGGAGTACCCATGGTCTCTATCATGCCCACCTGGATTTCCTACCATCTGTTTTCTATTTATTTGTTCTCTCCTAAAACATATATTATTTATCTATTGTATGCTGATTATGTAAAAGATAAAAAGTTGAAACATAGAGCCCCCAAATGAATTTTCCCCTTAGCTGTTATGATACAAAAGAAAATAATTATAATGTAAAACAATAAATGTAGTGGTCAGCCCTCCAGGGGGCCCCAGTGATCACCACCTCCTGGTTTTCAGACCTTTCTTCAGTCCCCTCCCCTACTGAATCGTAGCTGTTTGCCGTACAATAAGATACAAAAGAAGTAATAGTGTGCGACTTCTGAGGCATGGTTGTAAAGGATATTGCAGCTTCTGCCTTGCTCTTTCTCGGATCACTTACTCTAGAGGAAGCCAGTTACACGTTGTGAAGACTCTCGAGCAGCCCTGTGGAAGGGTCCCATAGAGAAAAACTGAAGCCTCCTGCCAACAGCCAGCATGGACCCGCCAGCTAGTGTGGAAGCCAATCCTCTAGATCCAGTCGAGCCACCTTCTTGACTTCAACTCCATAAAAGACCCCAGGACAGAGCCACCTTAAGCCAGTCCTGAATTCTTAACCCATAGAAACTATGAGATGATAAATATTTTTGTCATTTTAAGTCAGTAAGTTTGGGGGGTAATTTTTGCAGCTATAAATAACTAAATAATAAGCAAAAACTCATCTAAGAAAAATTAAAAGTGTTATAGAGCTTATCAAGAAATGTTTCATAGAAGAGGTAACATTTGAGTAAAACCTTGAAAATGACAGGACTTAGAAATGCAAAGATGAGAGAAAAGGCTATTCTAGGTACAAGGAATTATACCTTCTCTTTAAGACTTACAATAAAATTTTATTTTATTTTTTTCATATACATCTCTCATATTTTCCGAGGTTAATTTATTCTTAAGTATTGTAATAGTTTCTGTTGGGGTGATAAATATAATCCTTGGATTCATGATTAGTGATAATTAGTGATCACCAATCTTTAGGAAAGCTCTTAGTTTTGTGTTTTATGTGAAATTTCATTCCGCTCCATTTCTATGAGTTGAGCTGGCACAGAAAGGAAGGAAGTGGAGGAGGACAGCTCTTGGGTTTTGTGTTTCATGTTAAACAGTACTCTTCTCTGTTGCTCTAAGAGCTTATCTGGGACAGAACATGTTAGGTGGGACAGGATGTTGACAGAGGCTGGACAAGCAGAGAGGAACAGACCAGGAGCATCTCACAGGCCAATGTAAGAAATGTATGTTGTTTTCTTTGTTTTCCCAACTTTCATTATCCTTTCTTAATATTAGTAATGAGCAAAAAACACATTGTCCTAAATATGTCCTAAATTGTGAAAGACAGAAAGGAGTATTCTATGACTGTGGGTCTCTGAAAACAAGCATGGATGCTCTAGGGTGTAACTCTGGAGACCTGTGTTGGTGTGCACGGTCCCCTTCCTGATCTCAGTAAACCTGGCACCTTTCAAAGTCAGTATAATATGAGAATGTTTTGGCTAGGGTCATCTTTGGGCTTCTTTGGTTTTGATCTTTCAGGGAATAAACATTTTGTGGAAACAGATTTAGTGTGTATTTGCCTCCCCAAAAGGACTGTAGAGAAACAAGCTCCTAATTTCATCATCATCATCACCATCATCATCACCATCAGCAGCAGCAGCGGCAGCAGTAGACACAGAGGCACTGTGTGCATCGCTTTCACAAAGTATCTCATCTAATTCTCACAAGCTTTTGTTCCAAGGTTTTTTCAGTCATCTCCACTTTAACAAATAACAGTCTAAAAAGTTAAGTCACTTCCCTAAAATCTCGCAGAAGGGTTGGGACTGGAATTTGAGCCTGTCAGTCTGAATTCAGTGTCCCTCTGCTGAAACACTGATTACACAGTCTCAAAAGAGGTAGAAGTAACTTATGATTTAAATGCTAAAATCACTTAAATGTTCCCAGGATCATGCGAAACATTTATTAATACTCAATGCATGTTAGTTTTCTCCCTGTCTCTCTCAGTCTCTCTCTGTCTCCCTAAGTCTTTCTGTCTCTCTCTCAGGAAGGGAAATAATTACTATTAAAACAAACGCAGACTTGCCCACAGTTCCACATTCAAGAGATATGTGAAATTCGAAGGCAGGTTCTTTGGAATAGAAGAAATTTCATGTGTAACTTGGATGGGCAAAATAAGTACAGAGCCTGATTTGTGATGGGGATTCAGAGTTAAATTTATCTATAATGGATTATGGAATTATGACTTCCAGATGGCGACCAAGGAGGGCTGGGTGAGGACCCCTACAGAGTACCCCAGAAAAGCTATGTGTGACCTGTCTGAGGCAAAGAAGACGGGGTCATGAAGAAGGCAGTGAGCATTAAAGGGAAAAATGGCCA
>NW_011888823.1:1836894-1837956 GCF_000151845.1 Pteropus vampyrus
GATGACGGTGAGGGAGGATGGAAGGGGTTGGAGGTGGGTATGGACTCCCAAAGACTTGATTGTGGTCTTAAATATAACTGGAAGACCCTGGAGATATCGTACAAGAGACAGGACTCAGATAGACTAACCCATCAGCACCTGCAGCAAGAAGAGAAGAGTGGGATAGCTTAACGGTTCCGTATCTGGAAGTCGTTTTATGATTGGCTACGAGTGGGACTATGTAAAATTCAGTGAAGGACAGAGCTTAGGAGACACGGAGGTCCTCATTTGAACATTAAGAATGAAACATCAGCCAGGTCACCATTTCTCCAAGACGATAGGAGTTTTCTCAGGATCGATTGCCAAAGACTAGTGAGATCTAGAAAGGAAATTAGAAAGGAAATCAAATCTCAACCTAAAGATAAAACCTGCTGTGAAACAGTGGCACAGAAGGCCCAGGACGGTTCCCGGGATAAAATTAGGCCCCATCTCAGAATCTTTAGAGGAGTTACCAGAAAGTCATGATGTATTAAAAAGAAGTTAAGGCTTCACAACTGAACCCAACCAAAATAGACATTAATCAAATGTGCCAAAAGATTGGGGGCTAGAAATCAGAAAATGGTAATCATTGGTCACTAATTTCTATGTTGCTGTCTATAAAACAGAGGGTATAACAATTAAATTGTTGGTCACATGGCTTTGGATTTATCAGACAAACCACAAATCCAGTTCTGGGGCACAGAAAACAAATTCCTTAATAATCAAGAATGGGGGGGAGGGACACTGAGGACAATGCAGGCCCTTTCACAAGTGCTCCCACTTGCTGGTGACAAGTGACTTTCAAGATTCCTTATTTATCAAGTTGGCTGCTATCCCAATGCACAGCCAAAGGCCAGAAAATAATATCAGAAAGGTGAGAAATCAAGGAATATTAGGCAAAGAAACAGCGTTTAGTCAGAGAAACATAATGTGAGATTCGAGTAAGAGAGCGCGTCTCTGATGCCCTGAAACTCTTGTCTTTTTTTTTTTTTTGAAGCTATATATTTCTTAGTAGAAAGGGGTGTGTGAATATGAGTGTCTGTA
>NW_011888823.1:1839071-1841177 GCF_000151845.1 Pteropus vampyrus
TCTTTTATCTAAAAATAATATTAGCAAAAGTACCCTCTTCTAAAATATCCAGAAGAGGCATTAATTTACCAACATTTATCACAATGGTTTTTAAACAAAATAAAGAGACTATTAAAAATGCACATTATTGGGACACTATTCTGGTTTAGTGTGACTTCCTTGGGTTTAGTAATCTGCATTTTAACAAGTGCTCAGGTGATTATTCAGACTCTCCTCAAATACCAACTTGAGAAACTGTGCGTCACTTGAATGCTTCATGAGAGACAATTATGTTAGCTTTCAGGTTTTGAATTCTAGAATATTTTCTTGCTTCATAGACATTAGCATAGTCCAATTACCCCACAAGGATAAGACTCCATGGAAACATCCAAAAATAAATAGAAAAGAAAGATGGTGTATAAAATATTTTTCTGAAGACTATGCCCAATTTTCTTTTGGTCTGCCATCTGATATCTTTTAGATTTTGTTCTTTTTTAAGATCTCCAAATTAACATTTTTGAAATAAAATATTTCAAAGCATTTTGATTTAATGAAGTTCTTCAAGATAACTTTTTTTTTAATGCTCTCATTGTTTCTGTCAGAGAACATGAAAATAACCTCAAATCTACATAAATCTTTTAATTCATTTTTTTATTTTCCACATTCATTAGCAGGTGATCTCTGTGCAAAACTCATGAAAAAATTTTATACTAACTTTTATCTATTCTACTACACATTAGAAAGTTCCCATGCTTACATTCTACTGTATTTTTGAGCAGATGTATGAAATAACAGCAACTATAGTAATAGTAGGATTGTGGTGATGATAATTAATATTTTTGGAGCAATTATTACTCGAGGCATGGTGCTAATCATTTGTATACATTATCTAAAGTATTTACTATAAAAGTCTAACAAGGAAGGGAAAGCTTTATTGTAACTTACGCTAGAAGAAACCAAGGTTTAGAAATAAGATTAATTTGCCCGTGATCACAGAGGTAGTAAATGACACCACATGGATATGAACCTTGGGGCCATCTGCTCCAAGGCTTGTTTTTTTTGTTTGTTTGTTTTTTTAACCACATCATGGTCCATCTGCCAGCACTAAAATAATTGTCAATGCAGTTTAACTCTATTTTATACCATATCTACAGACATCAAATCAAATGTCTTCCGCTGATAAAATCTGCTAAGAATGCTTCATGATTTTGATTTTATTCCAACTTTGATCAATCACGCAGCATCTCAAAACCATATTATAGAAATTATGGTACTCAGCCACTTTTAGTAAATATGTTTTTTAAGATGTGTCTAAGAAAAGTGATCAGTGAGGATGGGGCAAATGTCTCCATTTGCTTGTCTTCACATGCCTCCTAACTGCATCACTGAGACTTACCTTTGGATAGAAAGAAAATTAGAGGAATAGGCAACCATTGGGGAGGCCCTACCCCAAATGAACATCTTCCTCTTCCTCCAAGACGGAACAACAAAAGGAAAATCCTCTCATTTCATTTTGGAGGCAAGTCTTAAATGCAAACACCATAGAATTTTGAAATATGAACTCAAGGAATTGTCACATCTCCCCCTGGGAATATATTTCCATGTGTAGAAGGCAGGAGAATGTGACCGGGTAGCAGCACAGAAAAGTTGCATCAAAGAATATGGAAAAGAGGGACTTTACCTAGTTCACCAAGAAACTAGGTTGGTCGCCTTTGGCTTGACCTCTCAGAGCAAATTTTGACATGCTAGCTCCATAAAGGTATTCAGACCTGTATGTTGCAGTTAAATTCCTTGGCTTTTACCAGAGATTATAAATGAAATAGACACATGTTTCCATATATTTTGTATTTAGATTTTTCTTTTTCAAAATGGTAAGATTCTTGTAAATTATAATTATCAGACTTTATAAAAGAGATAACTCAATGAATACCTGTGTCAATTGAGGATGAAGACAAATTTGTTTTCTTTTTTTTATCAAATGAGAACTACATCATGATGCAATACATTTTTCTTTCTTCTCAGGCCACTGAACTATCAGAATATTTAAAATATCCTGCTGCAATTTCCTTTCCCCATCTAATACTTTCAATGACATTTTTTTTTACCTTAACTGATCTGTGCTAACTG
>NW_011888823.1:1841875-1882719 GCF_000151845.1 Pteropus vampyrus
GTTGGCATTGTATCATCTCACATCATCACAAAGAAAGGGTGAGTACAGTACACCAAGATATTTTAAGAGTGAGACCATATATATATGACTTTTATTACAGTATATTATTATAATTGTTCTATTTTATTATTAGTTGTTAATCTCTTACTGTACTTAATTTATAAATTAAACTTTAACATAAGTATATTATGTATAGGAAAAAATAGTATATATAGGGTTCAGTACTATCCATAGATTCAAGCATCTTCTGGGGATCTTGAACAGACACCCCATGAACAAGGGGGGACCATTGTAATTAAGGCTTATAGTGACACTGGTCTTGATCGTGAAGACCCCTGCACTATAACTCTGGAACCCCAGCTCCAGAGAGTTATTCCATCCTGTGGCAGAGTTCTAGTTGAGAGGAAATGTGTCTAAAGCTGCCATTACAGGGATTCCCACATCACCGCTTCAGTCCATCTCTTGTTCATGACCTTGGCTGAATTTCCTATTGAACTGGGAATTTTTTCAGAGCTTCGTGGGGGCTCTTCCCTTCTACAACCAGTAACATGATCATTTCTTTATCTTCCAGTGGTGAGGCCCTATTCTTTCTCCATAGTTGATTCCAGCAGCTTGTTCACATAAACCTATCAAGCACGTGGAGGCAGAAGGTATCGAGGTGGAGATGAGGGGCTGAATAGAGAACAAAACCTCTCTCACTAAGATTCAAGTTATTTCATTTAGTTTCCCTACTTATACCAAAATCCTTCTTTCTCTTCCTGCGCTTTCACTTGGAGAGTGCATTTCTTTTCTAGTCTGCCATTACCTCAATCCTCATTGTCCCCACCCACATGGCCATATGTTAACCGTAGTCAGTGGCAGAGTTTCCCTGCTGGTAGAAGGCAATTTGAGATACCACGAAACTAATGACAGCATTCTGAAAGATTTGTGAAATAAAAGCCAGAGAGATTAATGTATGTGGCTAATGCCTTAAAATTGCAAGCCTGGCTATTCAATAAGTATTAAATAAATGTTGTCTGTGATTAAATCATTTCTTCAAAATGGAAGATTAAAATCATTTTAACATCTAGTTTATTCTTTCAGAGGCCATTACTTTAGAAATGCTTCATAGACTCGAATAGGACTATCACAGGAATTTATACGGGTTTATCAGGAAATACATGCACAAAAATATGTCACAACATGTAACTGTAACAAAAGGTATGAAGTCTTGATTCTATCACAGCTATGTACATGCAGATATGCATGTTTGTGTCTGTGTCAAATGTGAAATGACTGAAGGGGAGGACAATGAGGAAAATCTATGGTTTTTTCTCATAAACTTTGGTATAAACATCTGAAACTTCTGTAAGGGAAAGCTTATAGAATTGTGTTGTTTACACAACTATTTGCAAACCTGAGCAACGAAGTATAAAGGAATAAATCTAGGATTTAGAATTAGAAGAGTTGAGTTCAAATCTTATTCTTACCATTCCTTAGATGCTTTATTGTGGAAGCTACTTTAAATTACTTAAGCCTTTGTGAAGGTGGTAATAAAATCTGTGTCACAGGATTATAATAAAGATAAAAGGAGTTGATATATGTGTAAATCTCTATAAATATTGTGTTTTTATTGTTACTATCATGAAAATTGTGTTGTTTTGTTATGAATACCACTTTGATTTCATCTATCAGATTCTAAAGCTTTACGTTGTTTTGTGAAATTATAAATAATTATGTTTTTTTATTTTGATATTGGGATAAAAATCTGTTTACCACTAAAATTAGTTTTAATGTTAAGAAATAGATTATCAGCTCTTTAATAATGAGAAGTAGAAATAAAGTTTTGTGAGGAAAGAAGGAAAGAAAGAGGGAATGAGGAAGAGAAACAAGAAGGAAGGAATCAATTTCTATTAACTGGTTAACAATATGCCAGGTCATTGTACAGGATACTTTTCTATACATTCCCAATAACCTCAAAGGTCAAAATGCATCTCTTTTGACTGTTACAGGGGAGGAAAAATAATTTTCCCTCTACCCTCCTGAAATCTTAGCTGAGACTCCTTAACAAAGGGCAGATTAACAAGAGAAAAGCAAAGAGAAGTTTATGCACTTGTATACCTCAGATGTACATGAGGGGTACTCAGGAAAGAGTGAGTAGCTCTCAAGGTGGCTTAGAATTTAGACTTAATTATCATTTTATTAGGAAAAGAGAGAGAGGATGTAGGCTTCTTAAGGGAAAGTGGCTGGTTTCCCACTTCACCTTTCTCCCTACCTCCTTCAACCTCCTCACTGATAAATCAATATATAACTTAGATGCTTCCAGTAGTAGATGGCGGTTTCTGGGACACTGTCATCAGCCTCCAGGACTCTTTTTTTCAGCCATTTTAGCATAGTGCATGTGTATTAACCTGTGAAACACATGGGTCTACTTTACTTATATTCAACTTGAGATACTTTACATACATTTTTAGGTAAAAATATTTACATATGAGTAATGAAATTCCAAAAGAAGTATTTTATTCTGGGTGTCTTCATAGTTAGTCTATGAGAGAGACAGCAAATAGATGTGATGCATTGATACTTTCAAAACTGAGGTTCTGAGGAAATGCTAGAGACATCTTTAACCTCTCAATAAATACCTTAGATAAAGGAAGATTTTATTTGGTGGAGGAGAAAATGTACTATGTTGCCCTAGGGCTATTGATTGGATATCAGTGGTGAGAATACAGTCATTCCCAGAGAAGTTCACCATGTTCGAGGATGGTGGGGGGTGGAGTAATACTAAACAGGGAAAAAACAAAAAACAAAAAACAAAAACAAGTTGGATTGAAAACGCAACCTTATTAACATGAATTAATGGATGACATCACAGTCCGACTCTCCATGAGGGAGAAACTACCTCGGCATGGCCACTATTACAACCCCAGTGCCGCGCGTGGGACCAAAGCCATAGGAAGTGCTCATTACCACTTGTTGGATGAATGAATGGATGAATGAATAGATAGATGAATGAACGAGCGAGAGCCTGTTTTATGCTGAGGACCAACAAAATAACTTTTGCAGATAGAACGAGATTTCTTCACTCTCTTTGGGACAGTAACTTCCCATGTGTTAGTAGCACTAGGACCACAACAAAGAAATACATATCAACACTCAGAAAGCTGGAAAGGCAGTGAAGAGGCAGTAGGATGATATTAAACATAGTAGATGAAGAGCTATATGGGGACAAAGAGGAAAATGATAATGGATCTCCGAGAATATGTGTGAATCCTCCAAGAGACTCTGCCATCATAAGGGAGGGACTTGTGGTTTGAAGTTCAGAATTATAATTGTGGGGGCCAGAGCCAAAAGCTATTCTTAGTGAGAAGTATAAACACTGGATCTTGCATCTTTCAGATTTGTGTGTCCTGGGAAACAAGTGCATACATATTTAATTCAGTTAAAAATTACTTCCAATTACATGATGTTCAGATATTAGTTTCAGAACAGAGAAGTATTAAAACATTCACTAAATATATCAATACAGTGAACTGTTTGTGGGCATTAAAATTGTATTGCGTATTCCATTATGGAAATATGCATGCAATATGTTGGGCAAGGAAAGCAAAAACACAGAACACTGTGTTTACAATCATGTTAAAATGTACAGTGACAGGGTTTTAGAGAGAGAGAGAGACCATATGATCATTGATAAAGATGTAAATACTTGGTATTTTAAGGTTTACAGAATATTTTCCCTATATATTTCTCTGCAGTAAACTTCATTTTAAAGAAAGTGATTGTCCCCTCTAGTCAATCATACCACACATCGCATGATGTCTCCAGATGGGATACTGTGTATCACTCCCACTTTAACTCAGAAGGACCATAATATAGGTTATTCAATCTATAATAACTCTATCACTGAAAATAAATGATTTACCAGCAGGTGTACAAACTGAGGAAAATAGCCTTAATAAACTTTAAGATGACTTTCTCTAGACAAGCTTTATTATTTTGTATTTAGGTCGTATTAAGTCAGCAGTCAACTAGACACTGAAGTTCCATTTAGCAACATTATTTATTAAGAGGACCATTTCACAATAATAATTTCTTGCATTTCACTCAGACTCAGTGAATCTCACATCTTTACCCTGTTATTTATTATCTTCCTAATAAAAGAACCAGGGAATTTCCTGAGCTTCTGATTTGGAAAGAAAATGAAAGGAGTAAAGTAGAAACACAATTAAGAGTAATACTTTGCAAATTTCACCACTTTCCTATACACAGATGTTTTGTTCACTGGCCAGACTACAAGTGCCTAAAACCATATGAAGAACATAATTATGGAAAGAAAGCCTTTATGATGAATAAATTCTAGCTCTCGTCTGTGAAGACTCCGCCAGAAGCCTCACACATGCATGGTCTTTAACTCCCCCTCCTTTTTTTTTTCTTCCTCTAATTCTTGATCCCATTGCCCTGAACTTCCCTCTTTCCTTTGTCCACCTCTCAGGGGATTAAGAGCAGGGGAAAAAATTAGAAGGAAAGGGGCTGGGAGATTGTGTCAACAGAAAGTCATCCTGGAGACCCCTCCAAGTTCTGTCTAGAAACTTTGAGTCTTAACACACTGGGGATATCTGCACTTTTGATAGATATTTTCTGATTAAGATTTGATGGACACTTATCTCTGGTAGATTCAAATTCACTGGCAACTCATCTGACCAGCCATTTTGGACAGGATGATCAAGGTTTGGAAGAGAAAGACAAGAAATGAGAGGTCCTTTTTCCTTTCCCTATTCTCACGCTCAAAGCAATGCATCAGGGGCCGGGGGGTGGTGAGAGGTTGGTGGTGGTGGTGGTGGCGGTGAATAGGTGTCAATGGGAGAGGTGTCAAAGAAAGAGTGGAAGTTCATAAGAGTGCCAGTAAATCTTTACTCAAGGAAATTAACAGCAATTTCTTCCCAAACCTCTGTCTTTCAGTTAGCCATGCAAATCAAGTCATGGCTTTTTTATCCACCAAGCCCCATGTGATTCTAAGGCATCAGTAACTCCTTCTTACAAAAGGAACCTCAACTGACTTGGTCTTTTAAAACCCTTTCTGTCAATGCAGGGATGAGAAAGTCCCTCATTCAAAAGTCATAGCCCACACTTTTTACTTCTTCCAAAACTTTTGGGGGGACTCTTTCCCTAAAATAACTTTACACATTTAATTATTTCACCCCACCTGCAGTTTCCAAACTTCTGCTCTGTGTTTCCAAGTTTATGCTGTTAAATGACTGCACAGCTAACGCCTTAACCACCTGCCAGCAGATCCTACCCAGAACTATTACCTCTTTTCACATGTCACTATCAGAATTCCCCAGCCCTCACTGCAGACTGATCACATCAACTGATTAATCACAAGTTTACAAACCGGCTTTCTACCAGAGTGGAGAGAGTTTAGTTGAAAATTGCCTGCAGGGTTCAAGCTGTTCACAGCTATTACCCAGGGATGAGGGCACCATCAGGAATGGCTGCGGTGCAGTAGCTTTTTAATTTGATAAAAGTATCACTAAGACCTATGTTAAGGAGTTTTCTGCCCAATTTTCTTCCAGGAATTTTATGGTTTCAGGTCTGACATTAAAGTTTCTAATCCATCTTCAGTTCATTTTTATGTATGGATCATATGATAGTTCTATTCACAAGTGTTTGAGGAATCTCCATACTGTTTTCCAAAGTCACTGCACCAATTTACACTCCCACAGTGTATACGGGTTATCTTTTCTCCACATCCTTTTCAACACTTTTTTTTCTTTTCTGTTCTTTTCTGTTCTTTCTTCCTTTCTTTTTTTCTTTTTCTTCCTTCCTTCCTTCCTTCCTTCCTTCCTTCCTTCCTTCCTTCCTTCCTTCCTTCCTTCCTTCCTTCCTTTCTTTTCTTTCTTTTTTTCTTTAATAACCTTTCTAATAGGTATGAGATAATATCTCATTGTGGTTTTTATTTGCATTTTCCTAATATTGGTGATGTTGATCATCTTTGCATGTGCCTGTGGCCATTTATATGTCCACTTTGAAAAAAATGTTTATTCAGATTCTCAGCCCATTTTTTGACCAGGTTGTTTGTTTTTGTTGTTGTTGTTGTTGAGTTGTATGAGTTCTTTATATATTTTGGATGCTAATCTCATTGTATACATGATCTGCAAATATCTTCCCCCATTCAGTAGGTTGTCTTTTAATTTTGATGATAGTTTCCTTCACTATACACATAGAAAGACAAATACTGTATGATTTAACTCATACGTGGAATCTAAAAACATGAACAAATGAAACAAAACAAAACAAAAATAAAATCAAGGGTACAGAGAACAAATAGGTGGTTATCAGAGAAGAAGGGGTTTAGAAAGTGAGTGAAAGGGGTGGAGGCCAATTGTATGGTAATGGATAGTAACTAGACATTGGGGAGTGATCACTTTGTAGTGTATGCCAATGTTGAATTAGAGAGAGAGAGAGAGAGAGAGATTGAGAGAGAGAGAGAGAGAGAGAAAATGGCTGCAATAAGGAAATCACATTGTTAGTACAGAAGGCTAGTGTTGCATCTTACTGTTTACACCAGAGGTAGCATATTCAGGCCCCATTAACAAAGAGGTGTTGGCTAGAAACTAGGGTGTCTTGGAATTAATAGTGAAATTTAAAAATCTGAGCAGGAGTCAATATGTGCCTGACAACTTAGACTCAGTGCATAAGTGAAACTACTGAAAATCATGATCAATAATCCATATTGGATTTGTCGGACCATAAGGAAAAAGTACTTTTCAATTTTGACAGATTTCCTCAAAATAGCCACTAATGCTTACAATTTTCACTCAAACTTTCTTTCACCTGCAGCCATCACACCTCTCTGGTAAAGATTACATTCATCTCCACTGAAGTTAGAAAATGAGTTACTAAGATTTTTTTCCAATTTGTCTCATCATCATGTCTCATAGTCTACAGCGCATGGTCTAGCTAGATGCATGGGTCATCCTGCCAAGGTCATTACCTGATTTCACAAGCTCCCCTGCCCACCTCCAATGGCCTCTCCATGTCACAGTTCTGAACTCCAGGAGTTAGCTTAATCAGAAAGATGCTTCCTAGTGTGGGTCTTCATGTTCTCTACTGTATCCCCAATCCAATTTCACAACTTCAAAAGCAAATACATACACTGAGAAAGGAAATGCATTGACATAATAAAACTTTAAAAAATTTTTCCAAATTATTACTATTATTTTACAACTAGTTACCTCTATTTTATTGTCAGAAAAGTTACCCTTAGATTCATAATGACTTTTTAAAGTTGTGATATTTTTCTATAGCTACTAAAAGAGAAGCCTTTGAATTAAGGTTAGAACGTAGTTGTCCTTTAAGTAGCTTGCAAGCAATTATAGGTTGATAATGACTGACTCTATTGCTATGGGGTGAAGAATTCAAAGGATGTTTCCAAACTGGGGCAAAGGGTTCCAGGATCACTTAGTGATGTCTATTGTTGGCTCTGGGGTAGGGGTGGGATGGGATGGGGTTGGGGGGTGGGGGAGATAGGGGTCTGGGGTAGTGTGGGGGATGGGGACTCCAGGTATATATGCCATATACATACCACCTTTATTTTAAGCTGTTCATAAAGAAATAATTTTAAATGTTTTATTCAATAATACAAGACAACTACAAGATCAAAGGTAAGCCAACTCTAGCCTAAGAGCCAATTCCAGCCACTATTTGTTTTTGTAAAGAAAGTTTTATTGGAATGCAACCACACTCATTTGTTTACATGTTGCCTGTGGCTGCTTTTGTGCTACAGGAGACATATTGACCATTGTGATGGAGATGACATGGCCTGTAAAGACTAACATGTTTAGTATATGGGGCTACACAGGAAAAAAAAAAAGACCTAGATGGAAGCTAAAGTTTCCCACTTTTCTGCTTCCTCCAAAGACCTTGTGGTTAAGGCCACTTAATCCCCTCTTGCTGGTTTGCCTCACTTGGTCTTTAGTCAAAAGAATTTCATTCAAAAGTTTAGGTGGTTTGGTATCAGGTTAATTCATGACTTCAAACAGGTCCTCAAACATGGCCGCAAACATGACGTTGGCAGATCTTTTGCCTTCAACTTTAATAAGTGACATCTGTCCATTTTCTGTAACCAAGTTGCCACTTTGTATTTTAATTCCTACAAGCCTGGAGTATTAACATCTCCCCCTCCACTGCCTCTCTATTCCAATCTGCCAGATACCAGGCACCTATCTGAAATCTAATAGTCATCATCACAATTTTAGTGTTTATCAACTACTGCTGCATCTAAAACTGCCTCAGAACCCATGGCTTCAAACAACAATCATTATTAAAATGTTTGTACCCACAGGGCAGTTTCTTTGGACTGGGCTTACTTGTTTGTCTGCAGATGACCTAGGGATCCTGCTTCAGGATGGGTTTGATTAGCGCCATCTAACTGGACAGCTCTGATCCAGATTTCTCTCATCCTCCTTCTAGGATCAGTGGACTAGTCTAAGCGCATTCTTGTCCTCATAATGGCCTAAGTGCAAGACAGAAAGTTCAACCACACAAGTGCTTTTTAAGCCTCTCTTTAGTTATGTCTGTTAACCTAATGCCCGACACAAACTCACAGAGGGAGTTCTGCAAAGTTACCTGGCAAAGGGCATGAATAAAGACCATTAATGCAATCTACCATGAGGATGCTCTCAGGAGAAGGGTCAAATGGCCCATCTGTCCAAAATCCCTATCAACCTGATCTAGAGCTGAACAAAACTGTCGGCGTATTGCCACATAGTGCACTCCAAGGAAATAAATGCAGGGTACCATTCCAATTACTTTAATCCTTAATAGCAACCCATGCATGAGAGGTGAAAAGAAAGAGAATCACATCTTAACCTAAATTCTACTATCGACAATGACGTTTTTTAATTCACAAGCTTTTTGAAAGGTGCTCTTCTTTGTGAAGCCCACATGCCCGTCAGAGCCACATTCTTCTTTCACAGGACATACAATTGGAATGATGACAGTAAGCCATCAGGACAAGTTGGCAGTATTTACTGAATCAATACATGTAGTTAGTAACTGCTATATTTGATAAATTTTTATTTTGAGATAATTATAGATTCACATGCAGTTGTAAGAAATAATACATAGAGATACCGTATACCCTTTACCCAGTTTATCCCAATGATAACATCTTTAAAATCCGTAGTATAATATCACAACCAGGATACTGACATTGATGCAATCCATCCACTTTATTCAGATTTCACTAGTTTTACATGCACTTGTGTGTGTGTGATGTTTATTTTTATGTATTTTTATTGCATGTGTAGATTTGTGCAACCATTATCACAGTCAAGATGTCAAAATACAGAACAATTCCATCAAGCGTTTGTTTTTAACTATTAGTCTAAGATCAGTGAATTCTGTAAAGGACCTCGGAATCAACCTCAGTGTAGAAATTTCTTTTTTACAATTTTGAACATTTGGTTCCTGTCATACAGGCATAGCCTCTGTCAGACACAGGATATTTGTCTCTTTTTTTAAACAGGTAATTGCCTGTTAAATGAGTCACATAACTACTCTCCTCTCAAGTGACCAGAGTGCGTACACAGTGTGTATCTTCTTACAAATCTACGAAGAGCTGTGTAAAATGAATTGAAAAGTGTTTCACTGAAATTCTACCTCAAGGAAACCCAGCTCTGCCCCTCATATTGGAAGTTGTGAAAGAATCTGAAACACATTGATGAGTGATCTCCATTTAGATATTTTCTAAAATGAGATTGCTTCAGTTTTGCTATTGCTGATCTCATCAGAAATGATTCTTTGGCCATACTTGTTGTCTTGGCTCTGAAATGCCAATTTATGAATTACTATAACAAATGACTTGGGTATCCAATTCTTACAGGCATTTTATAAATGGAAAATTTGACAATGGACTTGATGAGCATGGAATTTCACGGTACTCATTACCAGAGAGGGCGCTGTGCCATTCCTCACACTCTACTTTCTGACTTTCGCGAGTAAAGACACCAGAACAATATGGTCTTGACAGGAAGCATTTATGGGTTTACTGCTGTGTACCCACCTAGTATGGTGTGTTAAGACTTGGAGATATGTACAATATCCACGACTTTACACAATACAGCCTACTGTACAGAGAATAATCATTGGACAGTAACACCATGTAGGCCTTCTTCTAGTTAAGCATTTTGTTCAGATGCGTTCTTGTAAAAGATATGTTAAATGTTGTACGCAGACATGATCTAGAGTCAAATAGTCTCACAATGATTAGTATAAATATAGCTAGCTGACTTAGAGTTAAGCATTCTTGAATCTGCTAAATCCACAGTGTCTCATTTATTTTTGCTCTTATATTATTCTCATTCTCTTGGTCTGCATGTGTTTCTACCTTTAAAAGAAATCTCTTTCTTGTCATGTTAGAGTTCTGGGAAGAAGCAGACAAATAATTATGTTTACTCTGCCATGATTTATCAAAAAGGCAATGTAATCTTACTCTGAATTTCCAAGTCCTGAAGACTTCCTTTGTGTTAGGCTCCCATCTTATCCCTTCAGAATCCTCTTGAATCACCTCCCCCTAAATCTTAAAGGCTCCTTGAAACATCATTTGAAAAACTATATAATCCAACATTGTAATCCAGTCTCAGCATTTTATAGATAAGGAAACTAAGACCCACATAAGTAAAGTAAATCGCCTAAAACCCCATACATGGTAGTAGGCAGGTTTAGACCTCCTACAACCCACATCTCTCTTCTAAACAGATGCTCTTTCTATTGCACCACATTGCTTTCACTTAATTCATAAAACAATGACTCTGTTGGAGACACTATGATAGTGGTCTATTTAACTGAGTGGTTCATTATTTAGTCTTTTATTCAACAAATTTGGACACCTGCTTGATACTGAAGATAAAATAATAAGTATAAAATGCATGACCTTGTCCTTCCTGGCATCTGCATTGGAGAATGCAGAGGTCATTATCTGGCACTTTGCAGTCCAAATTTGGCCAGCAGTTATGCTTTATTTTGTCTATCCATTATCTTATAAATATATAAATTTATTGCCATCATTCAAATGTTGAGAAAATTATATTAAAGGCAATCTGGCAGTCTGGCTTTTGCTGAAGAGTTATATACTTGGAAAGGATGAGCCTGAAGGTCCACCTGACACCAGTATACCGCAGTGAGAGGTAGCTATCCCTGTAGGCTGAGCACACCCCACTGCCGTCCAGTTCCACCAGTCCATTTCCCTCTTGGATATTACTTATCCTATCCTTGTGGAAATTGGACTTCCTGACTTTTTCCCCAGTGGTATTCAAGTTATGCACTGTGGAATCTTAGGACTGCTCATGAGAGTCTCATCAGATCAGGTCAGAGGAGTCATAGGTCAGGCCTAATGGTTCCAATGGAAAGACTGTGAAACTCTTCCCTCTTTTACATATTAGCATCCATTTAAGGCATCTTTCACAGACTGCCGAAGGGAAATACAATCAAGTTCCACTCTTTCATAGTAAGCGTTTTAGTTGGTAGTATAGACAGTAGCTACTGTAAAAATGGGAACAAATTGAACTCCAGTATTTGATGCAGGCTTCATGGCTTGAACGAACCAAATAGGGCTTGAACTAACCCATGGATGAGCCTGAAAGAAGATAAAACTTCAAGAAAGAGGAAAAAAATAAATAAAAAAGATGAAGAGAAGGGAACAAGCAGCTTATTTCGTAAGAAAGTGTTTGATAGACACATCACTCTACTTTGAGTATCCTAAAATATGTTAATAATATATAGTTTCAAAACATAAGAACATTAAGAAAAACTTACTAATTTTATTTACATTGTCAGCTAGATATGTGGAATCTCAAATACTTCTTTGAATAACAGTTCTAGTTTATATGTAAATACAATAAAATGAGAGTTCATTTCCTAAAGAGCTTGGTGAAAGGCTATGTGTATCTGAAAAAGGAAATACGACTTTATTTGTCAAAACACGCAAACTCAATAAAGACCTGGTGAATAATTGGTTGATTTTAATTAATATGGATTTGAGAGTTAACACTAGTACTACCCACTCTTTCAGAAGAAATAAGATATAACTCATATTTTATATTTTTAAAAATCAGGTTTCTCAGATATTTTAAAGCAAAAGGCCACTTGGTTGACTATAGCTTGAAAATATGAATATTATTATATTCTGCTTTTATACTTTTAGCATTTAAATTGTAAGGTCTCACATAGTGACAATTGCTTATCCTATTATGGGCTTGATTTTTAAATATTAAAATCTGCCTGCATAGCAGTTTGTCCTTTTAATCTTTCTTTTCATTATTTCTAAGGCATAACATAGAACTATAAATGATTTTAAATCATTCCTTTTATCTCTCTACCCAAGTAGCCATGGAGAAATACATTGAGGTTCTATTTCATAGATTCATGTATGTTTTTACAGTGACATCTGCATTTAACAATTTACCAGAAGTTCATATGGAGATGCTCATTTAATGATGAGCCTCACAACAAACTTCCAAGTTAAAAACAGTATATTCGTTTCATAAATACAAAATTCATTTTCCAAGAGACTAAATGGCACGTCCAAAGTTTGCTGGTTCTGATTTTGAGCCTTAACTTTCCCTCAAGCAGTAAATAGATGTTCCAAGAAAACATAAAAAAGTTTAGTATAGAAACTGGTACCTGATAGGGACTTAATAAATGATCTCATTAGAAATAGCAAAAGGATTTAAACTTACACATTACAGTGTTACATCTGATTATTTCTCTTGCTTCCTAGTCTTCGATGCTACAATGTGTTATAAAACCCAGGACTGTGTTCAGATTGAACATGACCCAAAATTACAATCACTCACACCTCGTGGTTTCCTGCATTTTCCAAGGAAGTGATGGTTACAAATCAGATCCACGAACATGTCATTTGTTTTACGTCACACAAGTTCTCCGAATGTTGTTCATCTGCAAGAAGACATAAAATAAGACATATGTAGACTTCAAGCTATAAATGGTCATCTTCCCAAAAATCCTTGGCACGTTTAAATCCCTTCAACACCATTTCTACCCAACGGTCATACATATTGTGGCTGGTCGCCTCTGGGAATGGAATGTGCATTACCACCTGGGGCAGTTCACTCTACCTGAGATGGTTCTGACTGTGGGAAAAAGTTTATTAAATTGGGGGAAAATTATATCACAAAACTTCCACCCATTTGTGCTAATTGGAATAAATCACATTCCTTTCTCTAATGACATTCTTCAAAATTTGAAGATAGTTACACTGACCATCGGAGTAGTAGTCACTCTCTCAAGCAAATTATCCCCAAGTCATTCAGTCATTCCTCTGTAGACCTGGGAAAGAAGAACCTCACCTTCTTGTTCATTTTTGTCTGAATGCCCGCTTGTGTATCCTTATCATTTTTGCTATTAAATGTCCCAAATGGAGCATAGCCCCATAAACGTGATCTGAATTATTCCCTTCCTCATGTGGCTACTGTTAATTCTTATTATGCTTATATAAATCAACTCATATGTAAGCTCTAATCCTCCTTCTCCATTTTTTTTAAACACCGACACTTCTGGGTGATATCTTATTCTTTCACTCACATGACAAAGATTTAGGGACACAGAGCATCTAGATACTAAGTAGTTTAGAGGTTGCAAATGGCCCACAAACACAGTAGGATTTAGTTTGCACCGAATCAACATGTATGATGTTTAAAAATCGAAGCCCATCTCCAGGGCTTCATACATTAGCACCTACAATACAGTAGGGCTGAAAGATGACTTGTAATTCTGAATGACTGCAATCACCTGGAGTCATGTCTCTGCTACCTATTTAGGCAGAACATGCTTATCCCAGGTCCTCACAACTGACCCTCTTCACTGATTTCATTACTTGTCTGCTCTATGAATGAGTAAGCAGTTTCAAGGGCTTTCATCTGATTTCTCTCTACCTAATCAACTTTCTTTTCATTATTCGTAGCACTAGTCTTTGCTTTTTAGCTTCACTCTTCTACCTAAATTTTCTCTCAAAGATCTCGTTTAGTCCCGTGGCTGAAACATCATCTATACACCAATGACTCCTCCCCTGGCCTCTCCCTCAAACTCCATGATAGTCCTAGTTGTTCCTTTTTCCTTGGCCATTTTTGTTTCTGTCTACTTTCTCATGTGTCTGTCCTCCGTCACACATGTCTTAAACTGTTCACTCTAAACAGTCCTCCAGATCTTCAACTGCTTGCTGGGTCATCCCTGCTCATGCAGAGCAGTCCTCCAGGTTTCTCATTTGTCCTGCCATCTGTGTCTGGACTTCTTGGTCATCCAGAACCATCCTCCCAGTTTTACACCAGCCTTCATCATTTCTGGATTCAGGTGGCTCTGCTCCGCATTTCTTCATTCCAGGATAAAATTTCCAACTTCCTTCTCCTACCTTCCTTCATATCATTGCCCTCATCATCCAACACCAACCTCTGCTTTTATTTTCAAACCCAGAGGTTTTCAAGTTCCATTCTTAGACCGGCAGCATCAGCATCCACAGGAAACTTGCTGGAAAAGCAAATACTTGTACTCTATCCCAGGTAAACTAAATCGGAAATTCTGGGGATGGGACTCAGTCATCTGGATTTAATAGCCAAGATATGGAAATAATGTAAATGTCTATCAAAGATGATTGCATAAAGAAGATATGGTACATATATACAATGGAATATTACTCAGTCATAAAAAAGAATGAAATCTTACCATTTGTGACAACATGAATGGACCTGGAAGGTATGATGCTAAGTGAAATAAGTCAGACAGAGAAAGACAAGTATGATATGATCTCACTTATATGTGGAATCTAAAGAACAAAATAAACAAACAGAACAGAAACAGACTCATAGATATAGAGAATAAACTGATGGTTGCCAAATGGGAGAGGGGTTGGGGAGATGAGTGAAAAGGGGGAAGGGATTAAGGAGTACAAACTGGTAGTTACAAAGTGGTCAAGGGATGTAAAGTACAGCATAAGGAATATAGTTGATATTATAATAACTAGTCTAGGTGCCTACTAGACTAATCAGGGATCAATTTGTAAATTATATAAACGTCTAAATACTATGCTGTACGCCTGAAACATGTAAAATAATACTGAAGGTCGACTGTAATTGAAAAGAAAAAAAGTAAAATAAAAGCCTCCAGGTGATTCTGTGCATGCTGAGGGTTGAGAACCGCCGCTCTCTAATCCACCTGTGTTCTCAGCCTTGGCTGACATTTGAATCACCTTAGGGGTTTTTTTGTTTTTTTTTAATCCATGCCTGGACACCACCCCAAACCTATTAAATAAAGTTTTCTGAAGGTGGGGCCCAATTATAGGTATTTTTGAAGAGCTCCCCAGGTAATCCTAATGTGCAGTCAGGGTTGGGTTTCATCTGCCAAGACATCTCCTGTTCCTAGGCATTCACTCCATCCCCCTGTCTGGGAAGCTCTTCCCTGTGCTTCACATGCCTTGTTCTTTTTCATTCTTCAGGTCACAGTAAAATTGTCACCTTCTCAGAGAGGTCTTCCCTGGCCATCCTGACTCTACGAGCACTTTCTTTGTAAATATTTTCTCAATCTTACTCATCTCTAATTAAAAGTGTGTTGTTTAATAATTCACTTACTTATCAGCTGCACTGGAATATCAACTCCTAGAACAATGACTTTAAGGATGAATTCCCAGCTCCCTGGCACTAGGCTGGAAACATGGTAAAGGCTCAGTAAATATTTGTTGTGTGAAAGACCAAACACCACAAAAACACAACACACTGTTTATTCCAAACTCTGTGCTTTTGAAGACCTGGTTTCCTTTGCCTAAAATTTTGTTCTTCTACTTTCATTATCTTTTACTTTTGATTAGTAACATTCTCACAAAAGGCCAGAACATTTTCTTCCATTCTTCCACTCTTTATCCCTGACGAGCAATTTCTTTCCTAAAATCACATATGACTTTGTAACATTATTTAACTATTCACTTAAAAAAATGTACCCTGAATTCTTGTCTCTAATTCAAGATTCTGAAGTGCATAGAGCAAATTTTCGGTCTCTTTCTATTTGTTCCACCGTGTGAATGGAGCATGCTGCTGGGTACTCGTGAGTAGATACATTCTGAAGTGAATAATTGAGTGGAAGAAGGAAAAAGCTTTCAGTCAATAGGTTTAAAAGCCAAGGGACCATTGAAGAGAGAAAAAAAGAGAGAGAACATCCAGTTCAATACAAAGATTGGATCTTAAAACAAAAATGAAAGACAAAAAAAATAAAAATAAAAATGCTGGGTGTCTGATGCGTGTCTGGATAGGGAAAGCTGTTTCCAGTTGTTCCCCGCTTTCTACTCCAGCACTTTGGAACACCTGGGTCTGTACAGATTCCCCTGTACCCCTCAGTCATCCCATCCCTTTCTCTCTTAAGTGATACAGAACACCGAAACTGGCATTCACATCACAGGCAGACTTTCAATGCAAGTAAGCTGCTACAGAAACTCCTCTCTTATGACGTTACATGATCTATGTGCGAGCAATCAGAGAGATCAGCTGAAAATGCCCTAGTGCTGAGAAGGAACTGAGGGGCTCACACACCGCTCCTTGAAATGTCTTGCTGGGGGGACCAGTAGGACTCTTCAGCATGAATAAACATCCCCATCCTCAGAGATTGATCTTCCAAAGGACGGAATGCCTGCTGACTTCTGCTTCATGGAGCCAGAGAGAGGACAAAACCCTCAAATGATATCTAATACATTGGTATTAGGATGCTTTCATCCTGCACTGGTCCAGGCAGAGTGTCCTCATTTTTCGTACCTTACAATTCCTAATGAACCAGAGATAGAACTGCTTAGACATATTTACTCTTATGCTTGTATCTCTTTGCTTGAAGATATAGGCTATTCCCATTTCTGTTATGGGTTTAATATTATTTTACCTCTCGACTCCAGCTTCTTTCTAAAATCTGAAGTTTCAGTAGCTTGCGGGGATAATCCCTCTTAGTTCTCAAGAACCAAGAATCAAAGACCTATATTTGCCTTTCTTTCCCTTCATCATCCACTATTTCTCCCCTCCATCCTTTAATATTGACTCTTCCAAGGCACCAACACTCCCTAATGCTGCCTACTGTAAGCCTTTAGTCTTTTCCCCACCCACGCTTACCTTCTACTATAATCTTCCATATTCTGGATTTTTTTTTTTTTACCACCTTCCTGAGTTAAGTATCTTAAATCAAGGATTCTTGCTAGAGCCAACTTGATAAACTAATTTGCACTCTGTTGATGACCTAATGTGTTACTTTTCCCAAGTAAGGAACTTGCATTTAAAGAGGTGTCTAAAACTCTGTATCTCAAAGACTAAAAATGATCAGAGAAATACCGGAAAGATTTGGGCGCTGGGCAAGGGCAAGCCGTGTGGTAGTGGTCTCAGTCACAACACAGGGGGCCACCTTCTTTGTGTCCTCTCCAATAGACCTAATTAGCATAATCCAATTTGCCATGCTCCATGCACAATTTTCCGTGCACTCCTGGAGCAAGAATCACTGCCCCAGTCAGACATACAGTATCTGGGGACTGGCCGTAGAGGAGCAGGAGAAAGGACAGATCTTTCTAGGTTCATAGAAAGACAATTTATAAGAAGGGGAGAAGGAGAAAACCACCAGTTTGATAGTCTGGAGACCCAGAAGATATACTTATTCTACCTTCTGGATACGTTTTTTAAAAAAATTCCATTGAAGTAATTGATAGAAAGTGACTTGTGGCAGAGTTCAGTTAAGTTTAACTTATATTTATTGACTGCCAATGACAAATTAGCAACGATAGTAATAAATGAATAATTAGTTACCCTGAATTAACACTTACCCTGTATCATGCGCTCCAATAAGCATTTTGCATGGATTATTTCAATTAATAATTAAATCCACCTTGTTGTTTCGTAGGCAGTGGTATGCTGGTTAACTGGCTCTCTGAGGTGGAAAAAAAATGCCCTTACTTGTAGAATTTGCTGATTATCATGGTGGAAACACTCCCAACATGGATGATTTCAAGCTACCAACAGCCTACAAGATTTCCGAATATATTACAATTGGTCTACTAAATTTACAATTATGACAATTGGTTCCTATAGCTCGTAGAGGTGGCTCCAGCACACCACTGGTGGCAAGTCCTTTCATTTCCCCCTTTGCTAAGGTGACCAGTTTATCTTAGCCTGCCTGGGACTTTCCTGGTCTTAGCACTGAAAAATCTGCATCAGGAAACTCCCTAAATCCCAGGCAAACTGGGCTTGTTGATCACATATGAGGTAACTGAGACTTAAAGATTTAGGGAATTTGTCCAAAATCACAGAGGTTGTAAGCAGCAGAACTGCTTTCAAGACCTAGGAGTTTAATTATATGGAGCCTGTGAGCTTCACTGCAGCAAAAGTCAGACATTCCATTCTTGAGCAGAGAAGATTAGCTATGAGTGCAAAAAATGATCATAAAAGACAATACACACACACACACACACACAACATAGAAAATGTAAAAAGTAAAGTGTTCTGCAGCAGAATTAAGGTGTATTTTATATATATGAAAGAATGCCTGATTCAAAGATTGAACTCAATCTCAATTTATTGAGACCACCCCATCCCCAAAGGAACTGTCTACAGTTTCCTGGAATCTGCACTAACATGATTTATATAAATCCTCCACATTACAAAATGGCCATAGATGAAGCCAGGCTTCACTTCTCAGCACATATCCATAGCAGTACAATTGATGTTGCATCTTTTAACAACCTAGGATGTTTTACATGAAAAACGTGCCTCTTCTTAATGATGCACTGTTGAATACAAGCGTCATTAACTACAACACGATCCTTCAATTTAGGAAATCATTTCAATGATTATTCTTAATGAGTATCAAGATATTCATATGAAAAGTAGAGCTTTTCCCCTACTAAATCGAAACTCATGAAATCCAGTATATCCTTTAATGAGAATATCTTTCAAGAATAAGTTTCATGAATAATAATGTTAATGTTCCATTATTTGTTAAGTAAAATAAAGTTTGTTCGGAAACTTCAAATTTTGTTTTCCATTTCTGATATAGGTTTTAATAAATGTCAACTGTAAAAAAGCCAAGTGATTTGTTTAGATTGCAGCGAACATCCCTTTCAGCCTAATAGACATCTTTTAATGGTTTATATAAGTTATCTACAACATAGAGATGAGTTATTCTAATTTTGTAAAATGCCGTACTTCTGAAAGCATTAGAAGAGTGCAAAATGACATTAATTCACAACAAGCAATGTTCCAGAAGATTCAGTTCAATAAGAATATATGCGCATGAAAAATAGTAATTCTCAACACCCATGCGTTATCTTAATTATCTTAAAAGCTTTCAAGAAACTCTTCTCAAATACTCTTTCTTTTTTTATAAAAAAAAAAAAGTCTAATACACACTTCACTCCATTAACTTTGAAAAATAAGTATATGCCAAATAGGGCTTGTGTGTGTGTGTGTGTGTGTGTGTGTGTGTGTGTGTGTGTGTATGTGTCACCGTAAGTGAAGGAAACAGATATGTTTAAGTTAGCAGTCACCAAGTAGTAATCAAAAATAGATTTAAATTTTATTTCATAGAGGACTTTACGTCCCTGAGGACTATTTCACACTAAAATTGAACGACTTTAATAGTGCAAAAGGGATTTAGAAAAAAACCTTATAAGAACATTGTATATATCTCTGGGGGGAAAAGGTCATCTGACCCAAGCGAGTAGCAAAAGAATGTACATCAGGGACATGAGGGTGAGAAAACCTGGGAAGAAAAGTGTCTCTCCAATATAAATCAGCAATTTTGTGTTTCGTATAAAGAAGTCATCTGCTATTTTTGTTTCTTTTGCTTAGGGACCCATAATTTAAACTAATATCACTAACCTTACATATCTGATTTAGAAAACATAAAATGATTGGAAAGAACAAGGCACAGTCATCTTAGATTGAAACTTAACAATTCTATTTCTGGGATGGTTCAATATCAAGTTTACCTGTATGCTGCAAACTGTTCTAGGATCAGAGATTTTAAACTAAGTTCTGATTTGGAGTTTATGGCCATTATACATCCAGATTTTATATAATTTTTTTCTGGGTAATATATTGAAATCTCTTATCAAATTCTCAAAGCAGTAAGAAACTCAACAAAATTCAATAACCTCTGGTATATGATTACATCATATAATTCAGTATTCGTGTATCTTTATTACATACTTGATTACTTAGATGATGTACAATGAAGTTATAAGAAACCCTTTTACTATATTTTTACTATATTTTCACACTTTTACTAGATTTTAAACTTATGATAAAAAGCTCACAAATTAAAGCAGATGTAATGAGTCTAATATGAGAAATTCCATAATAAGTAATTATGTAAATATACTTACACATTTTAATGATATTCTCAAACTTCACCAGAAACATGTTCTCAGAAATACATGTACTAAGTTTGATTTTTATCAGTGGCAGAGCTGACCTTTGGTCAAAGGCAATTATCTATATAACATGACTTTAGGGGAGTTATCAAGATAAATCTGAACCCACAAATGTCCTACTCTCATGCTGATATGGAACTTCTACCACTACAGACCATTTGTCTCTCCTGTCTCCCTTTGTTTCATCAAAACTAAAAATATCCCTAAGAAACAATCATGTCTTTAACCCCCATCAGTCATTTATCGAAACCGTGAACAAGAACGAGAAGCCTCCCAGGGCCTCTCATATTTTGAAAGAGAAGAGAGAATGGACTCTTGAACATAAGGAGGAAAAACAGTTTCCACTGAAAAAGAAAATAATTATGAAAATGGAAGCCAAAAATGCTAAAGATAGGTCTCACATGTCATTCATCAGCATGTCATTTATAATTTACAGAAAAGTACATCAAAAATAAGTGCTAAAGAAATCTTTAAATTTATACTATGGATTTAAATACTATCTATTTTAAATAATTATCATTTTTTTCCAGTAATTATACTTCCTTCACTAGTACAAAAAAAATAGTTTTTAGCTCTTATCTCTAATTTTTAATGAATGAGTTTATCTCAAAAGAATGAGTTTAAATTATGACTGTATTTTCCTATCTTTAATCTTTTCTTAATTTTTAATATGATAAATCAGCACTCTGTTTTTAGATTAATACGACAGGTTAAGCTACCATGGAAACTTCTTCACACCTTCTCTTCTCAACTCTTCTACTTTTCGCCTTTCGCTTCCAAAAACAGAAAAATTCTTAAGCCATAACCTTTCAAAAGCTATAAAGCCATGCTAACTAAAAAAAGAAACTTTCCAGATGCTAGACACAGGCAAATAACTAAAATATCAGAGTCAAAAACAGAAGCTAAAGCTGAAATGTTTGCTGTGACAGAGACATTAGCTAGAGGCCTTAAAAGATAGAATTCTGATTCTGGTTTAGGAAGGAGAACCCAGGCCTCAGGCCTTGAGTACACAGGAAGAGGAGACTGAGATTCCTGTAAGAAGTTGAAAGGCACAGAGGGTAACAAACAAGAAAAAAGACACATGAGATAGAAGAAACAAGGGAAGAATCTGAAACATATTTAAAAATAATTTGTATTTGAAAGGTTAAAAGCAATAAAGGAAGAAATATAAATGATATATAAAGAAGAGAACTGTATATACAAAGGACAGGGCGTTTTTTAAATAATGAAGTAGCGATTCTGAAAATTAAAATATATTCCTTCAAATAAAAAATTAAGACAATGAATAAATAATAGAGATTTAGACTCAAGATAATTCTATGAAAAAAAACTAATGCCAATAAATCCGCAAACTTAGATAAATGCACGATTTTCAGAAAATCATAATTAGTTATAATTTATTATGTTATATACATAAACTTACTGTCATTAGAGAAATAGAATTTTTTTATAAACTCAGATAAAAGAGTATCTCTTAGTTAAAAACTTAACCCAGGACTACATTAATATGTAAACATCCTTTCCATAAAAAGCATAATGAACAAACCTGAACAAGTAAAAAACTGAAAGAAAATATTCACAATGCGTAAAATACAAAAATGGTACCCAAATTTGAAAATTATCCCATACACCTATGAGAAAAGTACAAGACGCCATGTAGGAAGATGGACAAAATACTTGTCAAATCACAGAAAAGGCAGTTCAAAGGCAAATAACCAGCAAAAAGTAGCTTAATCTCACAAGGTATCAGATAAACGCAAATTTATGCATTTTTTGCATTTTCATTTCATAACTACTAGCTCAGCAAAATATTTTTTAAGCATAAAGATATTACAAGTTAATGAATACATGGAGCAACAGTGACTGCTGTCAAGAGTAAAGTGTTACTCCCACTTTGGGGAACAATTTAGTAACACCTAGTAAATTAAAAATGAATTTGGTCTAGGACCCATAACTGCATTTCTGAATATACATTACAGGGAAATTCTTACAAATGTGCATCAGAAGACTTGTCAAGAATGTCCCTTGAAGCCTTGTTTATAATGACCATATGAATGGAGACAAAACATTCATCGGTTATAAAACTGACACATTCATTTTGGAATAGAAGATAATTATACAGTGGTAAAAATGAACAAGTTAGAGTTACGGGTTTCCATATACAGACCTCAAATGCATTAAATTTAGGGGGGAAAAAAGCAAGATGAAGACTGTTGAATACAGTTTGATATTATTTATTTACAACAAACTCACAATTGTGTACCTACGCACACACACAATATTAGACTGAAAACATCTATAAGTATTTGATAGCGGTAGTTTTCAGGAAAGTAAAAAAGGTAAAAAGGTTTGGGATAAAGGTTTAATGTTTTTTTGTTTTTTTTTTTTTTAATATTACATTACTTTGAATATATATATATCCTAAGTAGTAATGGCAATATTTTATCATTTTTAATATTGGTTACTGGGTAGATATTTTTAATACTATTTTCATATTTTTGGTATTTTTATTATGTTTACTAAATTAAGAAAAATGAATAAATGTTATTCCCTTACCTTGGCATTAATATGATGTACACGAATGAAGCATCATGGTTAGCTCAACGGTATATTTCTTATAGTGATTCCTTATTAATTCAATACTAAACTTTCAGTTTTTGAAAACATGGTATAAAATCCATAAATGACAGTTATCCAGAGACTACATGAAGTAGTCAGGAAATTAGTGTTCCAGGAAAATGTCCCTGGCGAAAAGAAATAATTTGAATCTCCAGTCTGCAACACCTTCAAATGATCTAAATATCATCTTTTATAATAAAAGTCCTAAATGAAAGTTATAAATTACCAGTATCAGGAAGGAGTGACATAGTCTAGGAAATACGTCATTGAAAATAGCTACAAGGTTAAATAATAAAGCAATTTCGCTGAATCATAGCTCATTATTTTATTTAATTATAAGGCAATGGAAGTTATGGAGCAATTGGCAATCATTCGCTTTGGAAGAAATGCATATAATTTTTCTCATTTCTTTAATCTGATTCTTAGGTGGTCAGTTCCAATTGCTAAGCTTGGCACTGGTAGTTTCGCTCTTTTTAAGCCAAGTAAAACAGATGGAGGATAGCTAAATTGACAAAAAAATAATTTACTATGATACATTCACAAAATTTCACTTTCCAAGATTTATAACAGCTATATTGTTCATTGGAAAAGACCCATGGACCTAGGGCTGAGGGAAATAAGGGACTTTCATTTGAAGCAAGGCACTTGAAATATATTGACATCCAAACCAGGGGCAGAAGATGCTCCTGAAAAATATGCTCATGCGGCTGATGAGTATGATAAAATTTCATGTTGGCATTCCTGATTGCTTAGTAATTCCAAATAGTTAGGATTAGAAATAGTTTAAAGGTTTGAGACTCTTGGTCCTAGCAGATTTGTTGGTTAAGAGAGTTTTAATTAAAAAGGAAAGATACAATAAGCCATCAGGGGCAGGAAACAAAGGGCACCTATAAACGGGTTGGTTATTAATTTGCCACATTGGGCTGTGAAAGCATCTGTAATCTCCACATCCAAATACATTGTGAAAAAAAATGTCTTCTCCTTAAATCACTACAGCACTGTCTGCTGAGAAATCATTAGCTGTGGTCCCTCACAAGAACTAATTCAATTTTTAAGGGGCTGTCTTAATGCATCGCCCCTTCTTTCAGTAATTTTACATTTCAGTGGCTATTGCCAGAACTAAGGCCAATGGAATATTTGCTAGAAGTACTAAGGAAAAACACAGTAATTAAGGGAACATAACAGTTAACCTCAAATAAAAGGACCTCAATTTAAAGGAACCTCCAGGACAAAGTTGGTTTTTTGATTTGCAGAAGTCAATTGCTTCAACCCTTCAGGAAAGTGTTAGTCAAATTTGAATCGTCGTTTTCACTGGCGGCAAACTTCATGTAACTCAGAATTTCTGAGCCTTCCCGTCACTAATCAGTTATATAAACTTTTCTATGTACTTCATCCTAAGCTATAAAATCTCCATCTGGAAAGAAAGCTTATTTTTGGTTTATTTTGTTTCATTTTTTTTTTTTTAATTATCTTATTATAGTCTCCAGGCTACATATATTTTCAACTCTCCAAATTAGTCTGGAGAATTTCAGTAAAAAGAGAGACAAAGAAACATGTTCATATCTCCATACCATTACTGACAAAGGTTCCACAAAGAAAATCATCACTCCTAAAATGCTGTTAAACCCGAAGACCCCAGGAAAAAGCAAGAGACCTCTATACTATAACATCACACAGGACAAATTGGAAGTCCCTACATAGCTGGTATATTCACCCAGACTTTGGAGTTCCAAGTCCCAGAAACCCTCCATCCTCTTATTCACCCCTTGGGGTTTCCATATGGATGGTGGCATTCAGGTGCAGTGACTTTACATTGAGACTAATAGTTGATAGCTCGCATTATTGGTTTATCCAATTACATCCTTAAGTCAACCTAAAGAACTGGATCAAATGTAGGGCCAAGTTCATACGTCATTTTAATGATAAAATCAGGTTTAGTCTTACAGTAATTTGGGATTGATTTATCCTGTACAGACTACCATCAACGGGGTTAAGCAATCTTTCTGACACCTTATTTTTCCCTTTGCTCACCCCAAGCCCAACCAACAAGCTTTATTTTAAACGATTTATCAGATGCTAATGAACAATTCATCCTGGCAAGAAAAACCAACACAAACAACCCTTAGGGCAAGTTCCTGCTTCCTAATGAACAGCGCCCTTGGGCTCCAGGGTACAGAGCCAAATAAATGACTCCACAAACCTAAAACCTCATTATTGGCCTGAATTAGGCCCAGCCTCAGGCATGTGTGGCCATATTCAGATCATTAAGAATCTTCTGTTGCTTATTGCTTTCTCCTTTTTCTACTTAGGGAGCCAGGAAGGCACTGGTTTTCATCCTCCTTCACACCTTAAGCCTCTTTCTTATTCCAGATTTTACCATCTCTCTACTCTCCACTTGTGTTCCCTATTTTTTTTTTTAACCTATACAAAATTAAGACTTTCTCTCTGGTCAGTGACCCCACTTTTTGAGGTCCACTAGTTGACATGTACACAGCTGGGGACTTACCCTTTTTATTGTCTCACAAAGCCCACCAGAGCGGGTCACCACCTCATGGAGGATTTGTTCCTTTCATGTCCAAGCGCCCACAAACCTGACATGAGTTTAATAAGGAAATGTAGAGCTGAGACAAAATTGTTTCACAGAACCTGGAGGGGTTTATTTAAAATACTTCCATCTCTCACTCACACATATGTTACTGAACAACTTTCCAAGAGAGAGGCACAGAGTCCAAACCTTGAATATGGCTTGTAAATTAGCAAATAGTAGCTTAAATTATACATTTCCTTTTATTTTTCTGGTATAATCAACATGGATGCTTTCAGAACTCAAGTCTATTTTTTTTCACTTGGTGCTAATGAAATAATCTTTTATTTTAAGCAAGATATTAATTCACATGTTATTTTACCTATTAGTTTATTTTGACATCCATAGACATCATGATAAACAAATCTGTGTTTTCACTTGCCAAAAATTCTTTTTTCTAGAATTGGAATCATTTCAATTCTAGATATTTCAAATATTTCATGCTTAAGCTTTCTCATTAAGGTGAGGCTGGCCCAAAATTTGCTCTAGATAAATGACATTGAACAAAACATCTGTTCCGTGGCCATGTTTAAGTTTTATTTAGAATATTTTGTTTGGGTAAAGAAAGTGATTCTTTGAGAAAATCATTTCAAAAAAATGTTTGACATGAAAAGCTGAAAGGAGGAGATAATTAGAGAAGAAAGCAAGTGTTCAGTGCTAGCATTTTGTCTTCTAGCTAAGTTTAAAAAAAAAACATATTAAAGGTAGAAGGAAGAAGCTGAGGACTCAAAAGAAAAAAAGTTGACAAGTTACTCTCTTTAGTAAAAAATAATTATAGAAGAGTGAGGAAATGGAGGTAGACTATTATATGTAACTTTCTAGCTCCTTTTATTTTAGTTTAATAATTACCAGTACTTGTAATAATCCCATTAGAGGCTTTCTTCATTCATTTGTTAAGCAAGGCTTTATTGGACAGTCTGAGGGTTAAGATATACAGTGAATATATATAAAGAGAAATAAGACATGATTACCCTACCCTCTCAAAGAGTTCTTCTTTGATCTATTTAAAGAAGGAAATAGACTTTCTTAGAACGAAATAACTAGAAAGGCCAATTCCAAAAATATTGGTGAGGTATTTCTAAAATGCAGAGAACCCAGCTGTTGAGGTAAAAGCTTCGGTCGAGTTGGACTTCATGCTGGCCATCAGGGAGGAATTGGGGATAAACAGGTAAAAGAAAAGGAGATTCTATTTGTAAAGGCACAAAATTATACTATATTTATTTTGTCTTTGAAAGATTTTTCAAACTCTCTTTAAACGCTTGTTATATGTTCATTTAATCTATTTTCTGAATAGTCCTGTTTTCACTTAAAATTTTTGAGGAGTAAAATATTCATGATTAAGTGAGGAGCTCCTGAAAGTAGGATTGAATTCTTGCATACTGCTTCCATATTTGGAACAGTAGCTAAGATGGCAGGGGTGAGGGTGTTGAAACTGCAAAACTAAATAATGAAGTGATAACAAATGTCAAATGGTACCTAATGATGTGTTACTAAATGAAATCAATATTTAGGCATATTTCCTCGGTGAAAAAGCACTGACATATGCTCTTCTTTTTTTATTGGTTAAAAGCATGGTTTGCAGAGTGGCCTGGGTTTTTGCCCCATCTCCATCACTTACTAACTTCATAAACTTGAGAAAGTTATTAAATGTTTTTGTGCCTCAATTTCCACATCTGTTATATAAAGCAGAAGGCTTGTTCTGAGAATCAAAAAACAAAATGCACATGAAGAGTTTAGAACAGTGCATGACACATAATAAATGTTAGTGATGATGATGGTAAAGATGATGGTATCACTCATTTCTTCAATAAATATTTATTGGGTGCCTATGTATATAGCACAGCCAAGATTTTCCAAGATGGATTGTATTGTATTATATGATTGTATTATATTTAATGGTATTTATTTAAATAAAAGATATTCTGTATACCTAAAGATGACATTTTTATTACATTTTCATATAAGTAAATTTACAAAAAGAAAAAAATTGTCAAATCATGAGACACAATTTCATAGAGTTAGGACTATAAACTTTGCAACTTGAATAGCTAGTTAATAAGCTTTGGAGTCACCTTGGCCAATTTATTTGCTTTACAATCTTGGACAAGATGCATATGATCTATCATCTCTTAACAGTTCCATCATCCGGAAAATGTGGCTAAAAATGAGACATAGCTCAGAGTGTTATTTGTTGATTCAATGAAAAATTTCTATCATATGCCTGAAAAAAAACTAACTCACTTGAAGATGTTTGCAGTTAATAGGGATTTGGGTCATATAAGTAAGTGTAATGACTTTTCCATGACAATTCCTGAATACACAATGCCTTAGTTTAAAAAATGAATCTCTAATAATACTGTTCAAAAATAGAAGTGGACTAGACTAATAAAATTGGTCAAGATATCTGGGTTAAAGTATGAGCTCTGTCATTAATAAGCTCTAGGCTTTTGAAGATGTCATTATACTTTTTTGTTTACAGTCCTTCACTTATACAATAATGAAAACAAACTGGATGACTTGGAAGGACTCTTCCAATTCTATCATTCTAAAAATCAATGTCTTAACGATGGAAATATTAAGTAATTAATTTTTGTAGTCTTGTGAATTTATTTTAAGTATTTAAAAACTTATTCTGAAATCTTATACAGTTTGAATTTTTTTTTTAAGTTTGGAACTTCATTTTATGAAAATAGCAAAAGGAATGGCAACAACATTCCAAAATGAGAATTATAAAAATGTTTTTAATTCTTAATTATACTTCAGAATTAAAACTTGTATACTTAATTAAAGCCTAATTATATACAACTAAACTACAAGTGATATACAGTGGGGGTCTGATTATACTTATAATTTCTCCTCACTAGAGACCTGGTAAAATCTTATCTTCAAATGGATAATAAAATATGCCTATTTTATTGAGTTGGACTTCATGCTGGCCATCAGGGAGGCCAATAAAAATATACCTATTTTATTATCCATTTGAAGATAAGATTTTACCAGGTGTCTAGGGAGGGGATGGGGAAAGCCCTTAATATGGGAGTTTTGTTTTTAGCATGGTGGCTCACCATAGCCCAACTAAAAATTCTGGATAAAAAACAAACCCAAACAAAACAAAACCCCAAATATGCGCATAGGTTATTAAGGAGAGTCAAATCTTGGAGAAGTAAACTAGGAAAGGGCGATTTTCACATTTTTTGTCTTACTCATAACTTAACCCAAGGGAAGGCCTCCGTCTTAGAGTAGATCAGACTCGGTGGTGCAGGCAGCTAATAGAAATGGAATCATTTCTATTAGGATGCCCCAAGAGGCATCCTTCTTTTCTGGCCAGAGGAACCAGGGTGAGAGGTGCCCATGGGCTGGAAAGTATGGAAGAAAATCCTAGAGAGGACAAACGTAGAAGAAGTCTCTTGTTTCTTTATTGAACCATAAAAGTCTTAAGCTATCCTTAGATCTATATAAGCATGTGACAAACTGGAACCATAGCAAAGATTTTGAAAACTGAATGGAAATTTGAGCACAGCCCACAGAAGATGAGACAGAGCTCACAGTCTGAACTTAATCAAGTTGATTTTCTGCTAAATATAAACCTCAGTGTTCTCTAGAGGACCCAGCATCTAAGGAATATAACATGCACAAGGCCCAGGACAAACCTCAAAATTATTCAGAATGAGGGAACCATGAAAATGTGACCAGCTTTCAAAGGACAAAAAAACAAAAATAACCCTGAGATGACCAAGATGTTGGAATTATCAGACAAAAACAACAAGGCAGCTGCTATACTATGCTTTATAAGATAAAGAAAATATACTTGAATGAAGAAAAATGGAGTTATCAGAGAATAGAAAATACAAAAAATAAATCAAAAATTTTAAATTGAAAAATATAACATATAAAAAAAGTCATTGAATGGTATCATTAGCAATATCAAGATGTTAAAGGAAATGATCAGCCAACTTAAAGATCAAGCAATACAAATTTCCCAGTCTGAAGAACAGAGAAATAGAATTTTTTTTTAAAAAAAGAAACTGCTTCAGGAACCTGTGAGATTACACAAAAGAAATTCTAACATGCCAGAATAAAGAGTTTGGAGAAGAAAACATGTATGGTAAAATCATGGTAAAAACTTCCCAAATTTGGTGAAAGACATCAATTTATAGATTCAAAAAATTCAGCCAATCTCAAGTAGAATAAACTCATTGAAAATCATGCCTGTGCACATCATGATCAAAATGTTGTGAACCAAAGATCAAGAAACCTATCTTGAACATACCTAAAGAAAAAGACACATATGTACAGGGTAGCAATAATTTGAATGGTCGTAGTTTTTCATCAGTCAATATGGAGGTCAGAGGACAATGGGATATCTTCAAGGTGTTGAAAGGAAAAAAAATTAGAGTTCTGTATATACATATCCTTCAGAAGTGAAGGAAAAATAAAGTCATTCTCAGATGTAGGGGAACTGAGAAATGTTGCCACCAACAGACCTGCTACATAAAATATGCTAAAGGAAGTTCTATAAGCTGAAGGGAAATATCAAAGGGAAACATGTTTCTTTAGGAAGAAAGGAATAACAACATAAATGGTAAACATATGGGTTAATATACTAGAATATATTACCCTTTTAAGTTCTTTAAAATATATGTGGTCATTAATATACAATTGTTAGGTAGGGTAATCTATCTATCTATCATTTATCTATCTAATATATACATTATTTAAATGTATATAAATAAGAAATATATATGACAGATATAAAGGTATGCATACTTACAGAAAGTGGTATGATATCAAATATACGTAGACTTCTTAGGTTAGGTACGTATATTTCAATACTTAGAACAACCACTAAAAAAGCGAAGATACATAGCCAAAAAGTGAACATTTAAAAAGAAGAACGCTAAAAAATATTCAAACGATCCAAAAGAAAGAAGAAAAAAGAAAGCAGAGGAACATAATAGATAAGAGAAATAGAAAACATAATAAAATAGTAGACCTAAATCAAACAATATCAATAATTATATTAAATGTTTATCTAAAAAACTCCAATTAAAAAGGCAGAAATTAACAGGGTAGATAAAAAAGCAAGACCCTATAAAAAGTTTTTTCTCAGAGACACTTTCAATCTGAAAACATGGATAGGCTTTAAATGAGTAGATGGAAAAAGATATACCTTTCAAATAGTAAACATTAAAAAGTTGGGGTAACTATTTTAATATCAGATAAATATACTTCAACACAGACAGTACTATTGCAGATACAGAAGATATTTTTTCATAATGATAAAAAGAAAATAGCAATTATAAATATGTGTGTGCCTGAGAGCAGAGACTAAAAACATATGAAGCAAAAATAGACAAAATTAAAGGGAGAAATAGACAAGTCTATAATTATAGTAGAAATTTTCACAACTCTCTCAGCAATTGGTAGCACACTGAACAAAAATTTCAACAAAGATACAAAAGATTTTAACAACATCATCAGCCATATTGATTTAATTGACATTTATAAAGGACAAAAAGAGTATATACTATGTAATTCCATTGTATAAAATTCTAGAAGATATAAAACAAACTAATGACAGAAAGATCAGTACTTGCCTAAGGATGAGATGGAAGAAGAACTAGATAGCAAAGGAGCAAAAGATTTCTGGGAGTGATAAAATGTCCTTCTACCCACTGGACTTTCTATAAACACAGAACAGTTACTAATTTCTTTTTTTCTTATTTATATATTAGTTTCACACAGTGGCTGATTTCTGATTTTAGCATAGTGCTCTCTATCTCCAGAAAAATTTTCAGTGGAAAGAGCTACGATGGCACATACTGTGTGACAGGCACTACTCTAAAGACCTCTTACACGTTGACATATCTAACCCCACAATGATAATTATTTTTTTCATTATAGAGATGAGAAAATTGAAGCTCAGAGAGGTTAAGTAAATGATCAAAGTCACAGAGCTGGGAAGTACCGGAGCTGAACTTTGGACTCAGTAATCCAGCTCCAGAGTTCAGGCTTTTAACCACTGTGCTGTGCTGCCTTATCCCACAGGCTGGTACTTGGTTGGTGCCTTTTCGAGTAAGAAGCAAAGAGAGGAGAAATTGGCAAAGGATTTTTCTGGAGCCTCATAGCCATCTTCATCCTCCAGTAAAGCCTGCTAGAGTAAGTGACCCACGGATGCATGTGCTCTTCTCCTTGCTTGAAACATTTCAAAATCGCAACGGAATTCCCTCAGCCCATTGATGGATAACAAGGATGCTGGTCTACTTCTTAAAACATGGTGACAAACGTCCAGGGAACATGCACACCGTGGTTACCACGCCTTTTCTCAACGCGGTGACTATCCCAGTTATGTCAGTGCTATGAAATCATGGCTTCCGGACCAAACGGTCAGTTTTAAACAAAAATGTGAAAATATTATAATAGATGTTGATGTCCACATGTTAAAAAATGGTATGTATGAGTGAATAATTGTTACTTCTTTATAAGTTAATTTTGGCAACTAGTATATTTTTGCTTTTAAATGTAATAAATTTCACTTTGGAAGCCATGCCTTTGAAACTTCCTAGAATTAGTTATTTACTAAGCATTACTGGTGGGCATTGCAGAGGAAATTGAACTAAGAATTGAAACAATGCTAACCCTCTCCCCATTATGTCAAAATATGTTTGTCCTCAAAAAGACTATCTGCTAAACAAAACCAAACAAAATGATTCAGTATTTTTACCTTTGTTTAGCAAATAAGTCAACTGAGAGCAGATATTTTCAGTTCCAAAACAAAAAACGCAGTGCCAAAAGTGTGGATCATTATTTTAGTTTCCGTGTCATTTTATTCACACACAGCTGCCATTTAAATCTTAGTTAAGATTTCATAGAGAAATGCATATCAGTTAAATATCCAATTGAGAACATATAATAGCACACATATACTTATTTGTCCAAATCACATACTTTTGTTTAATATAAATATTTAAAAGGACAAAAAGAAAGATAAGTTTTGTCTCCTTAAGAACATAACAGTTGATGTGAGCAAAAAAATTGGGGCAATTATTGAGAAAAAGAGAAAAATCTCAACTCCGATAAGGGATTGCATTGGACAGGTGAGCAGTTGCAGGCAGAATTAGAAGTTTTGAATTTGGCTGGCCAGGCAAGAAGCAGTGAGTTAAATTTTATATGGCAGGAAGCATGATTAATGGCAATGGGGACCCAGAGGAAAGCGAGCACCAGGAGGAGGTGAGTCGAGCAGACACAGCTAGCGCCTTTGCTGCAAGGAAGTAGAAATGATAGGCCAACCTTATAGATGATGCCTAACACACCTAAGTGTATGTGTATAATAAGAGAGTGAAAAAATAAAGATTTATTCAGTTAAATGTATGGTTATATAGATGAGTTACAGGAACAAATATACATGTATTCATTATACATCTGTACACACATAGATTATAGCATGATGAAAGCTTTCATTTACATAATATTGTTTCATGCTAATACAGTGGTCCATTGAGGAAGGTTTTATAAATGTTAAGAGTATCACATGGTGATCTTCTAGAAGCTTCTGTACCAGTTTTCAAAGTAGACGAAGCACCATGTTGGCACCCACACTGGATATGCCTAGTCTTCTCCCCAGGCCCCCTCACGGGGCAACTGAGAAGGGAAGTGTTGCTTTCTCTCTGGTTTCTGGAACATGAAGTATGGGGCTAACATTTCAGTAGCAATTTCCCATTTGATTTTCTGTGCTGCTTTTAACTCTCCTGCTATATAGTTTCTACTAGTTTCTCTAATTTGTAAACTTCAACCGAGTAAGAGAATATTCCTATAACAGTTTTGTGTTTACATATACAGCTGTAAGGAAATCAGGTTCTGGAAATCTCAGGTAAAAAAAATGCCTGTCTCTAAAGATTTAAAATTACCAATGACACCTGAGTTAGAGTGTAATTTAGAACTTGATTTTCTGTAAAACTTTGGAATTCTGTCATAATATGGAATGTGACAAAGTTCAGTTTGTTTAAAAATTGTACACAATTATTTTCTCTATATTTTACTCTAATATGTGTATCAGTTGTAAATAGAAATTGCTATTTTCTAAAATGTAAGCTATTTCAAGAATAATATTTTTATTTTGGCTCTCCTCCTTTCTCTACACTTGAAGTGGACCCAACTATCACTATTATGGCACCCTCCGTAAGCATCATGATCCCCGCTTGGCAAGCTTCTCTCATATGAAAGCTTTCTGAACATGTAATATATATAGGAATACACAATTAATTTAATATTCAATTGACATGCAATTTTTAGTAAGCATTATCGTTTTTTTATAATAGAGGTACAGTCTAGGTAAGATTCAGATTAAACCAAAGCTTGACAAAATTTGAAAAGGTTTTACCTGGCAAGTGGGATCTACTATTAAGGGAGGAGCCTGTATAGTATATAGGAAGGAGTGTGAATGAAACTTAAAAGCCTGTTTGTACAGTTACCCAGCCATATAATACAAGTCCAGTCTCCACCATTGGCTGCCTCCATCTCCATCTCTACATCAAAGAAAGCAGTTCAACTAGATGTTTTCAAATGTCTTATCCAGTTCTAAATTTCTGTGTGGCTGGGCAAAAATAAAAATATACATTCACACATATATACATACGTACATACATACATACATCTTTAAAGTAATTTAAACTTCCTTTGAAGAATTAATATTAGGTTAAAAAAAGCATTTCTAATGATGAAATGTCTTTAACATAGAAGAGTATTATCCAAAGATGTAATGATATTTCCTCCATTTCTGAAAAAGTATGACATAGAACTCTGTTTTAGAGTTTAAATTAGTCCTTCTTGAACACAGGCTCTGAATTAAATGAATGACTTTCAGAATTTTAGAAACCAGGATCATTAGAAAAAAAAATAAGGAACGAAGGGTTACTTTATTTTGGGGTCAAAGATACCAACAACAAAACCAACAATCAATAAAATACATCGTGATTGAAATTTCTTTAAAGAAAGAATATTTTAGCATAAGAATTAGGAAGCATGTAATTGTAAGATAAAGAGCAATTTATGTTGAATACTTTATAAAGGAACTCATTCATTTTCCTAATTTATTTTCTTTAGCCACCAACTGGGAAACCAGTATCTCAGACCAGCATAGATCAAAGGTTGGGCTTTTGAAAAACTGGTGGATTAAATGACCTCTCAATTTCTGTCTTTTAATCCCATCATTTCCTTAAATCAGTTTAATTATCCTGCAAAAATAAAGCCACAGCGATGGCTTTTGCAATTTCTTCTTGATTCGAGCATTTTCGCTGCCCCTTAGTTTTAGTTTATTCTATTTGGCTGAACATTGTCATTGACTCGCTATGAAGTTAATCATTTAGATATCTTCTGTTAAATATATCTCAGGATTCATAATTGGAAAACCAGCTGTGGCTGGCAGAATTATTTGTTGTTTGTGTTTCTTTTTGCTATACATACTTATTTGAGTAAAACTGTTTCTTTTCAGCCATGCTGTTCCTGCTGTTACTTGTGACAGAACAGAGATTTCAGATAACAGGTATAAACTATTTCTGCCCTTTCTCTGTCATATCTCTAAAAAGTGGGAGGAAAAAAAATACATAATCTAAAAAAATAAACGAACAAAAAACCAGCAAACAGAAAAGTCCATGCTTCATTTGCGTGTTTTAGCGTTCCATTAAAATTGTATAATGGCAGTAACTACCTTCTGTGAATGACCTTTAGAGAACAACCACTGTAGTCAGGATCTTGAAGTTCAATCCCACTTTTTAGTTGATGACTTGAGAGTCTTACCCTAAGATTGCCAAGTTTTTCTAGGATTACCTATTAAAGGCTATCAGAGACCTACTCTGTGAAGAAATCTGAGACCGGTCACACACAATTGACTAGACACTGTTTACAGTTCTCTTAATTAGCAGACACAGATCCGATGTGTGAGCTCTTTGGATCCATACGATTTGGGTTGAATGTTTGGGGAGAGAGGAATTATACACTAAAGATTTTTCTTTCATTACCCCCAAACAGAAAAGAATTAGAAGTGGATTCCACTGTCAACCAAAAGGATACTTAATTTTATAAGAAAAGACACAAAGTCATATAATATGTAAGCCCCAAATTATTTTAAATAGGGATCTACTTTTTGCTCACAGGAAGTCCAATCCACAGCTGTAATAGAGGACAGAGGGTTGACCAAAGCTTCAACACATGGTTCCAGGGGTTATCCTGGCATGAAGGAAGAGAATGGAGGATCATATATATGGTTTTGTTTTACATGGTAAAGCTTATTAAACTGTGATCATCAATTCTGCCCATATTTCATTGAGCAGAACTTGGTCACTTGACCTTACTTAAATGGTAGGGGTGAGACTTGGAGATGTATCCACTAGTAGGCAGCTGTGCCTTGGCAACAGCTCTTCACTAGGAAAGAGAGATCCTCAGAGCAGCTGGCTGCTTTTACCACAGGGAGTTTGCAGGAACACTAGCCAGCTACAAAACTTAAAGCTGGAAAAGAACCGATGAAAAAGTTTGCCAAAATATTTGACACATGGAATTATGTCCATTCTAGAAGAAAAGCTTAAGGGACCAAGAAATTATATAAGTGTTAACATTCATTGACCAAATTTTCTGATTCCCTTAAATATTCATCACTTACTCACATTCACAAGAAAATAAAGGGAAAATGTAAAATACCATTTGCTCAAATTTTTTAGACATATTTTCTTAAGGGAGTATTCTTTTAATACCTAATTGTGCTATCCTCCATGTCCTTCTGTGCCTTTTAGGTCTTGATGTTTTCTCCAGAATTTTTAATGTCCAAGACATCCCTGTGCACATCCCTATATAAGCCTGAACATACTGTCTGTACAAATAGATGCCCTGAACTGACCTGAGGAAAACTGGCCAAGAAAAAGGCCATACTTCTCTATTATTCACCTTGGCCTTCTTCATGGAAATGTGCTGCATTGACTCCAGTGTGGTCCTTCCATGCCCTTCCGCACCCCACCACCCGCCTCAGTTAACTTTCTCAGTCAGAGTTGCCATTCACATTCAGAGTGACTTAATGCTCAAAGTCAGAGAAGTTACATTTTCATAGGTAAACCTTAATTTTAATTGGATTTATGGCCCTTCAACGTAAGGGATGAAGACTAGCCCAGACAGAATTGCAAGGTGTTTTAGTTGTGGAGGTTGAAGAATGGCTCAAAATGACCACCTGAAGAGCAGGGCTCTGGCCACCTTGACTTTGCTGATGTTGGCACATGGAACTTGTTTTTTATTTGTTTTTATTTTTATTTTTTAATTGAGTTGGTTATGTTGGGTCTCCAGCCCTGTATTCTATTATTTAGGAAAGAACAAATATGTATCTGAGTTTGTCTTGCTTTGCCTCTGAAGTGGTTATGTTCTTCTCTCTTCATGGTAAAAAATTTTCCATGTTCCCCTGCCTCATATGTGGATGTAAGATTGTGTTAACATTCTTTACAATTAGCAAAGCACTTTCATTGTCCTAGATGCCCGTGACTGACTGGTAGCTTGCATTTATATTGTGAGCCATCCTCTCCATAGTGGGGGTTTATGAGGAGTGAGAAAAGGATAGAATAGGATGGAAAGAGAAAATAGGATGATTATTTATGAAATAACTGCTGATCAGTTCATCATGGTTAGACCTTAAAATCAACACTTTAGTTGTTGCTTCAAAAAAGGCACATAACTTTCTACTTTCATCTGGGACACTAGCAACTTACTGTTGGCTGAGATCATTAGCCCCTCTCTTTTATGGAACTTCAAACAGTGTCAGCAAAATTGTTGCCTAGGTGGTACACAGTGTGTGCTAGAATATGGAGGCACGATAATGATTGTATTTTCTAAATGTTTATAAGACAGATTCTGACTCATAACACCTTCTCTTCTGTGAAGCTTCTTCTACATTGAAAGTGGTTGATGGATATGTCCATGTAAAAATGGGAGCAGTTAAAACAACAATGAGATACAACTACCTGCCAGTTAGATTAGAGTGGTCCAAATCCAGAACACTAATAACATCGAACACAGGGCAATTGGTGGGAATGCAAAATAGTAAAACCACTTAGTAAGACCGCCGTGACAGTTTCTTACAAAATTCAAAATATTCTTACCAATCACACACTTTGACATTTAGAGACTTATATCTACACAAAAACCTGCAGAAGGATATTTAAAAGCAGCTTTGTTCATAATTACCATATGATTTTAATTAGATGAGGAATCTGAGAAACAAAATGAACAAATAAAACAAAAACAAACTTATAGATACAGAGAACAAATTGAATGTTGTCAGATTGGAGGCTGGGGCTGGGATGAGGGCAGGGGAAATGGGTGAAATAGGTGAAAAGGATCAGGAATTACAAATTGACAATTAAAAATTGTCACAGGGAGATAAAGTACAACACAGGGAATATGGCAATAATATTGCAATAACTATGTATCGTGTCAGATGAGTACTAGACTTACCAGAATGATCATTTCCTAAGGTATATACATGTCTAATCACTATGTCGTAAACCTGAAACTAATATAATATTGTATGTCAACTGTAATTGAAAAATAATAATAAAAAAAAAAAGCTTGGAAGCAACCAAGATGTCCTTCAGTAAGTGAATAGATAAATAAATTGTTACATCCAGACAATGGAATATTATTCAACACTAAAAAAAATCAGCTATCAAGTCATAAAGGGACATAAAAGAAATTTAAATGTATATTTCTAAGTAAGAGAAGCCAATCTGAAAAGGCTACATACCATATGATTCTAATTATATGACCTTCTGGAAAAAGCAAAACTATGGAGACAATAAACAGAGCAGTGGCTGCAAGGACTTTGCAGGGTAGAGCGAGATGAATAGGCAGAACACAGAAGATTTTTAGGGCAGTGAAAATGTTCTTTATGATATTATAATGATGGCTATGTGTCATTATACATTTGTCCAAACTTGTAGAAGAATAGCACCAAGAATGAACCCTAAGGTAAATTATGGAGTTTGGGTGATTATGATATGTCAATGTAGCTTCATCCTTGGGGGGGAAGGAACAAACCATTCTGTGGAGTGATGAGGTCGATAATGGGGGAGGCTACGCGTGTATGGAGGTAGGGAGTATATAAGAAACCTCTGTACCTCCCTCGCAATTTTATTTTAAATCTGAAACTGCTCTAACACATGAAATCTTAAAAAAAAAAAAAAAAAAAAGCAAAACAAAATAATAGAGACAGAAAAACTAGAAAGAAGACAGCACTCCATAGAGAGGAGATGATGAAGGGGAGAAGTTATAGTGCTCCTGACTCCCATCTCCATTCAACCCCTACCCCTCCCTCCATAATAAAGGTACATGCATATCGTGGAAGGAACTTTGATAAAGGACCTAAAGGAGTCCAGACCCAAAAGGTATGTGTGCGGGAGGTATTACTGAATGAGACAAGGAGATGAGGCATTTATGCTAAGCTTCAAGACAATAATAAGTGAATATGGAAAATTTCTTACTCTAGTTGTCTCTTTAATATATAAATTAGGAAAGAATTATAAAAGCTAAAGTTTGTCAGGAGCTGGAGTCATTTTATCATTTGATCTTTCTATCCATTAATGCATGCCATGCTGTGTACTGAGTATTTAGTAAATGTTTATTTAATAAAAATAAATAAATAAATTCAAACTTGTTTCCCTCCCTTCACCCCTAACACAAATCTGTTGTAGTAGGTGCTTTAAATATTTCATTGACTTTTTAATCATCCTTTTATGTATCTTGTTCCTTCTGTACTCGTACCATATGCAGCAACTCGTACCATATTCAGCCCTGTACCACATACAGCAACTCAGCATTTCAGAGAGTGAGAGAGATTAATAGGAATGGAATTTGGACCATCATGATAAGCAAAATAGAAAACATATTTTAGTCGATATCTATATTCTCTAATATAAGCATCTTCTCCACTTATTTATGCAGCCAACTCTGCCAATATTACTAAAGTAGTTTAATAAAATCAAGACTCAGGACTCTCTTGATCCTTGGAGCAGTGTAGCTCTGGGTCCCTGATGATTGAAGAATTGAAGAATTCTAGACCTAATTTGCCTTTGTCTGTATAAGGGTATATGGCTCACATCTTAGCTTCCATCTTGTTCTCACTTCATTGTCTATCTCTTTTCTCAAAGTCCTCATCTCTTCCGATGTCCTGGTATAAGGGAAGAGTCCTCCCTTCTTGCAGTGTTTTCTGGCTTTCCGTTTATTTGTATTCAGAATCACTATGAATTTCAATTAAAGTAGGCTGCAACCTATTTTTTGGTGGTTTGGGGTCAAGGTGAAGAGTAGAGTTAATGTGCAATGCTAATTAGATGACCTTTCAGAAGCCCGATGGGGTGTACAATAGAATCTAGATTCTTTTCATTTTGGTTGAGGACCAGTCAGCCCTTTGTTTAGTAACCTGAACAGACATAAAACTTCATTTTTGCCACCTCATGATTTTTTAGCCATTAGCTGTGGTCAGATTATTGGACTTACTTGCCATTATGTCTTGTCTTGATATTTTCATTGATTTTTTTCCCAAAGAAACCAGAAGCTCTTTCTATATTTTCATTATAGTAGGCCTGAAGAATAAAAGCATACTTTTGAGAAATATCAATATTCATAGAATGTTCTGATGTAGCATTGTTATCTCATTTTTTTTAAATTCCAAAAGGAAAAAAAAAAAAAAGGAAGTCAAAGTAATAGAGCAATATTGAATTCTAGGAGATTTATGGTATTTAAAAAAATCAAGCTGATAATCAAATAAGAAATAGTTTCCACCTGAGAGAGAAAATTCGGCAGTGGGTAACCTTGAGATATATTATTTTAAAAATGCATGTCAGCATTACTGGCCACATAAATAAATGACACAATAAAATATGATGAAGTTTCTGTTATTACACTGATGATATAAGGAAGTACAATTAACACACTTTTGGAAAATATTTTGGAATAAGGAAAAAAATCATGATTTTTATATGTTATAAAAAATTATAATGACTACTAGGTTGACCCCTGAAAAAGCATATATATTATAAAATGCATGTATAGAAGGGAGGGAACGGAGTCTTTGGTCGTGGCAAATGTTGGGTGGTTGGGGACTGACTGAATTTAAGACCCAAAGAAGCACCAGGCATGAGCTGCTCTTTATCCATCAGGTCGTGTCCCTGG
>NW_011888823.1:1882769-1884930 GCF_000151845.1 Pteropus vampyrus
CCCTGAAAAAGCATATATATTATAAAATGCATGTATAGAAGGGAGGGAACGGAGTCTTTGGTCGTGGCAAATGTTGGGTGGTTGGGGACTGACTGAATTTAAGACCCAAAGAAGCACCAGGCATGAGCTGCTCTTTATCCATCAGGTCGTGTCCCTGGATCCCTGCAAAGCCTTTATTTAGATCTAGCAGCTGAATAGAGATAAAAAGAACCCTGGGAAATTTGATTTGCTAGGTTCTGAGAATGGCTGTCCTCACTATTGACTTTTCCTGGATGGTTCTGCCTATTCTTGCCTATTGATGAGTTAGTTCACAGCATTTTGAAACAGGAGGAAGATCAAACTTGTTACCTCATAACTTGTTTTTCTACTCTCTTGATATTGAGTAAAGATTTCCAAAACACATCATTTTCCATGAACTTGTTTAACAAAGTGTCATTATTTTTGTTAAAATTTGTAATATTTTTCTTCAAACTCTCATTTTTTTTCCTGTCTCCAATCCTGTTGACCTCTTTATCTATAGGATTTGCAATCTCTAATGGGACCTCACCCACAATATCAGATAGAGATCAATGGCAACTATCCACAAAAATGGTGGCTGATAGTTCTTAACAGTATATTGGCAGAAAAGCACACACATCACATCACAATGCTTAGGTGGACACACACACCTAAGCATTAGTACTTCCTAACATGTCTGCTAACATATTCGTTAGAATAAAATATATCATCTGCTTATCCCTACTCTTCTTTGTCTCTTATTTTCTGACACTGTTATTAACCTTCCAAAAATGAAGATACTTCTATCTGTAGCTGCATCTATATTAAGATAGTCCAGAGACAGTGCAATGTTCTAAAAATAAATATAATGCCTATTTTAGGCAATTAGTGGATAAGAGATGTTTCTTTATTATGTTCAAATGGCCAAAATCGCTACACTTTTGAGCCTAAATCTGGTGGCTTGTCTGGCAACTCAGGATTTATGTCTTCCCTAGACTGTGCAGCTTGAAGATGGGAAGCAATCAGTCCAAAAATTCTACAAGCTACCTACCTTCTTGTTTGCATGGTCCTAAAGTTAGAACATCTTGTTTAGACCAAATTAAAAACATAACCATAGTTTTGGAAGCTAAATTACTGGAAAAAGAGGAACAGATGAAAAAAAGAAGTAGGGGTAGAAAAAGGGAGGAGAAAGATTGAAAGAGAAAGAAAGAGAAACAAAGTATCATCCTTCTGTCCTTGGTGGTTCCTTTATAAACACAAAGGGAGAGAATTGCTTTAAAAGAACAACTAAGGGAAAACAACCTAAAGAAAAGAGTAAGTTTTTGTGTTCAAATTACATAATAGAGTGTTATATTTTTACCCCTTCTATTAAAGATCACAGATGTGTGTACATCTGCCTAGAATAACAGTGGGGATTCATTTAGTGAAATCATTTGCTCTCTCTCTCTTAAAAAGTCTATAGTAATTCCATATTTCATCTGAAAGCCTAGCTGTCCATTGATTTCAAGACTAGCTTACAAGGAAGCCCTCTGTGTGATCTGAGGGCTGATGAAGAATCTATATGTCGTGACAGTTCAAACCCCAGGAGGAAAAAAAAAAGGAAAGAGGCTGACTATAATTCATTCTCTGCTGTAATTATCAGTGAGTTTACAGTTAGCACACTAGACCAAATGATACAATTTGTAAACATGGTGAGTTATGGTTCTGATCTCAGGCCCTGGGGCCAACCCAGTTTGTATTACAAGTTAGCATTTGCAAATCCTTTAGAATTTAGCCTTTGATTGTACCATAAAAGTAAAAAGGGGAAAAAGAAAATGATAAATCTCTTAGAATTCATTGATTGGCCACACTGAGATAAACACACAACTTTCTGAAACAGAGGAAATTGTTTATTCAAAGGCACTTTATTATTTCTACTCAAGAAAAAATGGAAAATGCTTAAAATTTAAAAGTATTTAAAAAAGAGCACATGGTACTGAGGCTTGCATTGACTTGTTAGGCCTGCATCAGAGTCCTAGCTTCCAGATTCTTCTCCTCCCACAGAAAATGAGGCAGTCTGTAAGGACTCGAACAGACACAGTCCTGTGATTGTGCCCAGGAGGGGAACACACCCTTCTCTACATGATTATTCCATGTTATGGCTACATAGTAAAATGGAGTCCAC
>NW_011888823.1:1884980-1889361 GCF_000151845.1 Pteropus vampyrus
GAAAGAGAAACAAAGTATCATCCTTCTGTCCTTGGTGGTTCCTTTATAAACACAAAGGGAGAGAATTGCTTTAAAAGAACAACTAAGGGAAAACAACCTAAAGAAAAGAGTAACTTTTTGTGTTCAAATTACATAATAGAGTGTTATATTTTTACCCCTTCTATTAAAGATCACAGATGTGTGTACATCTGCCTAGAATAACAGTGGGGATTCATTTAGTGAAATCATTTGCTCTCTCTCTCTTAAAAAGTCTATAGTAATTCCATATTTCATCTGAAAGCCTAGCTGTCCATTGATTTCAAGACTAGCTTACAAGGAAGCCCTCTGTGTGATCTGAGGGCTGATGAAGAATCTATATGTCGTGACAGTTCAAACCCCAGGAGGAAAAAAAAAAGGAAAGAGGCTGACTATAATTCATTCTCTGCTGTAATTATCAGTGAGTTTACAGTTAGCACACTAGACCAAATGATACAATTTGTAAACATGGTGAGTTATGGTTCTGATCTCAGGCCCTGGGGCCAACCCAGTTTGTATTACAAGTTAGCATTTGCAAATCCTTTAGAATTTAGCCTTTGATTGTACCATAAAAGTAAAAAGGGGAAAAAGAAAATGATAAATCTCTTAGAATTCATTGATTGGCCACACTGAGATAAACACACAACTTTCTGAAACAGAGGAAATTGTTTATTCAAAGGCACTTTATTATTTCTACTCAAGAAAAAATGGAAAATGCTTAAAATTTAAAAGTATTTAAAAAAGAGCACATGGTACTGAGGCTTGCATTGACTTGTTAGGCCTGCATCAGAGTCCTAGCTTCCAGATTCTTCTCCTCCCACAGAAAATGAGGCAGTCTGTAAGGACTCGAACAGACACAGTCCTGTGATTGTGCCCAGGAGGGGAACACACCCTTCTCTACATGATTATTCCATGTTATGGCTACATAGTAAAATGGAGTCCACACCCAAGCAAGGAAATCACGTCCTCAAAGGGTCATGTCTGAAGCAAATGTAGGGAATGAGGTTTTGCTAAATTTGGAAAATATTGTGAAAAATCAACAGCATGACTGCTTTAATGTGCACAGGGACCACCTAAAAGCTCGCTAACATGTGGATTCCAAACCACGTGATTCTGATTCAGTAGGATTTGGGTGGGGCCGAAGGATCCACATTTGCTATAAACTTTCCTGGTGATTCTGATCCTGATGATTCACGAATCACACTTTGAAAAATATTTGAAAAGACCATTTCACTATGCACCATTCAGAAATACACATGTGGAAATTTCTCTATGGAGACCTCATTTTATCACTTATTTATTCATCAGTTACTATGAGCCTACTCACACGCAAATTAGCAGAAAAGATATGCTCAAATGATGGAGGTTCATTTTTTTAAAAAGGTTTTAAAATATTTTATAATATGTAGAAACTTTTAAACTAACCAAGAAGACAAAATAGTACAGTTAAAAATATATATCACTAATAGGTCATTGGTCCGATTTTTTTGTAGTAAAAAGTAACTGGTTTTTGCTTAGATGTAGATTCCTTTAAGGTTCTGAATGAAGTTTTCTTTTTAATTGATTTGCACATGGGGAAATTTCGTGTGCTATATTGCGGGTGAATATTTCCATTTGTCTCAGCCCATTTTTGTTTGTGGGCATGAGTGAATATGTGTTCTTAGGTTTGTGGCTAATGCATCGCTGATAATAATTACAATGTGTATGTCTTCATGAAGAAGGAGGAGGAGGAGGAGAAGTAGGAAAAGGAGAAGAAGGAATAGAAAACAGAGAAGAGGAGGAGGAAAAGGAGGAAAAAATGTATAGCAAACTAATCTCCTACACTAAATTTATCCCTCAGTTTTGTGGTATCCAATCGCAAAGATGACCCCCAATAATTCTAATTTATATGGAAATGCAAAGGACCTAGACTAGTCAAAACAATTTTGCAAAAAAAAAAAATATTTGGAAAAGTAACTTTGTCCAAACTTTATGCATTCATACTTTAACTGCATCAGTTAGAAATATTTCTGCTAAAGACATCCACCACTAAAAATGTCATCAATCATGTACAGGCACACAGGAAAGAGGGCTGGTAAAAAAGCACTCTAATAAATGAAAAACTATGAAATTCCTAGAAGATAACATGGAAGGACAGAATTTAAGTGATCTTGGGTTTGGTGATGTCTTTTAAAATGCAACATCCAAAATAATACAAGAGAGAAAAAATTAAAAGTCGAACTTCCTTAAAATTAAATATTTTTGCTCTGAAAAAACAAAAAACAAAAAACAGTGAAAAGATAATAAAAAATAAAAAATAAAAAAAAAAACAAGCCATAAGCCATAGACTGGGAGAAAATCTTTGCAGAGCAACTATCTGATAAAGGACTGGTATCTAAAATATACAAAGAACTTTAAAACTCAACAGTAAGAAAACGAACAACCTAATTTTTTTAAAATTAGCAAAAAACTATTAACAGAAATCTCACCACAGAAGATATACAGATGACAAGTACACAAAAAGATGCTCAACACTCTATGTCATTAGAGGATTGCAAATTAAAACAACAATAAGATGACACTACGAAACTAACAGAATAGCCAAAATCCAGAACACTGACAACATCAAATGCTGGTAAGGATGTGGAGCAACTGGAACTCTCATTCATTGTTGATGTGAATGCAAAATGGTATAGCCATTTTAGAAAACAGTTTGGTCGTTTTTCACATAACTAAACATACACTTACTATTTGATCCTGCAATTACACTTCTTGGTACTTACCCAAAGGCATTAAAAATTTATGTCCACACAAAAAATTACACAAGAATGTTTTTAGCAGCTTTATTTATAATTGCCAAAACTCGAAAGCAACCAAGATGTCCCTCATTAGGCAAATAGATAAACAGCCTGTGGTACATGTGTACAATGAAATGCAATCCAGCAATAAAAAGAAATGAGCTACAAAAATAAGAAGGAAACTTAAAAAGTATTTCTAAGTAAAAGAACCCATTCTGAAAAGACTACATACTGTGTGATTTCAACTATATATGACAATGGTGAAACTATGGAGACAATAAAAACAATGGTGGTTTTCAAGGGTTAAGGGAGAGGGAGTGATGAATAAGTGGAGTTTGAGGAATTTTTAAGGCAGTGAAGCTATTCTGTTTGATACTATAATGGTGGATACATGTCATTATACATTTATAAAAATGGAATATACAAAGAGTGATTCCTAATTAAACTATGGACTTTAGTTAATAATAATGTATTAATATTGGCTTATCAGTTGTGATACATACACAGTACTAGATGTTAATAATAGGGGAAATGGGTATGGGGATCTCTGTATTTTTTATCAATTTTTTTTTGTAAACTAAAACTGCTCCAAAAATAATTTCTATTAATTAAAAAATTATTAAAGAGTAATAAAAGCTTGTTTCTGTTATGGTGACTTACTAAAAAATAGGGTTAACATATCGTATGTTAAAAGGGAGTTTGAAAATTTGAAAGCTGTTTATATTCCCAAAAGAGTTGAATGAAATAAATCTGATACCTTCGAAGGTGTCAGTAAAGACAGAAAACTATGTAAAATTGCTGTTTTCATAAAACTCGGTGTCTAAAATGTATTTTTAATGAAGTGGGTACTACCCAAGTCTATTTTATGGGTGCTGCCTTAATTCAATTATACATACTTTAGCATTTAAATAAGGACTAGCTGAAGATGTTAAAATACCTGACCCAAAGGGACTTTACATATATTAGTCATAAATCTCATGAAAAAAGATAGTCCCTCTCCATTTTATAAAGAAGAAAATGGAGGTTCAAAGATATTAAAGCATTTGCTTAAGATCACCCAGCTAGTAGGTTTCAAATTTGGGTTAATATGATTCAAAATAGAGTTTTCTTTCTCTAAGAATAAATGGAAATTCCAGGACACATAAAAGCTGAATGGTGGAGAGAGATTTGGAAACAGATCGGGTTCCTCCAAATATGCCAGGTAATAACTGCATTCTAGAGAGTATGCTGGGTGATAAGAATGACTTCTCCAAAGGATAAGTTAAGGCTGATATTAGGTCACAGAAAAATGATAGTAACATTGAATAATAGAATCAATTTCCTAGATGAGGAAATTAAGATCTCTTTCAAAGTTTAGCTGTCTTGTTTGATAATAAGACTGATAATTTTTCCTTGATGTCCGTTCTCTCATTCATCCTTTTGGACAAGGAGCCACCTACTATTAGCTGAGGATATGATTCTACCTTTCCCATCCTTCTTTCCAATCTATAATGCCATGTGACTGAGTTCTGGCCAATGGATGAAGGGAAGTGATGTGTGAAAATTCTGAGTTATGTTCTTGCAAGAAAGATGCTTATTCTCTCCCTCTT
>NW_011888823.1:1889411-1892473 GCF_000151845.1 Pteropus vampyrus
GTTAACATATCGTATGTTAAAAGGGAGTTTGAAAATTTGAAAGCTGTTTATATTCCCAAAAGAGTTGAATGAAATAAATCTGATACCTTCGAAGGTGTCAGTAAAGACAGAAAACTATGTAAAATTGCTGTTTTCATAAAACTCGGTGTCTAAAATGTATTTTTAATGAAGTGGGTACTACCCAAGTCTATTTTATGGGTGCTGCCTTAATTCAATTATACATACTTTAGCATTTAAATAAGGACTAGCTGAAGATGTTAAAATACCTGTACCCAAAGGGACTTTACATATATTAGTCATAAATCTCATGAAAAAAGATAGTCCCTCTCCATTTTATAAAGAAGAAAATGGAGGTTCAAAGATATGAAAGCATTTGCTTAAGATCACCCAGCTAGTAGGTTTCAAATTTGGGTTAATATGATTCAAAATAGAGTTTTCTTTCTCTAAGAATAAATGGAAATTCCAGGACACATAAAAGCTGAATGGTGGAGAGAGATTTGGAAACAGATCGGGTTCCTCCAAATATGCCAGGTAATAACTGCATTCTAGAGAGTATGCTGGGTGATAAGAATGACTTCTCCAAAGGATAAGTTAAGGCTGATATTAGGTCACAGAAAAATGATAGTAACATTGAATAATAGAATCAATTTCCTAGATGAGGAAATTAAGATCTCTTTCAAAGTTTAGCTGTCTTGTTTGATAATAAGACTGATAATTTTTCCTTGATGTCCGTTCTCTCATTCATCCTTTTGGACAAGGAGCCACCTACTATTAGCTGAGGATATGATTCTACCTTTCCCATCCTTCTTTCCAATCTATAATGCCATGTGACTGAGTTCTGGCCAATGGATGAAGGGAAGTGATGTGTGAAAATTCTGAGTTATGTTCTTGCAAGAAAGATGCTTATTCTCTCCCTCTTTCCTCTGTCTCATGTGGATGTGTGATGGGTATAGAAAATGTAGTGGGAGTGAGCCAACTTTGACCATCCTCATGAGGGTCATACATTAGCAGAAGGAACCTAAGGCCCTGGATAGCTTTATAAAGCAGAGATGCTGAAGCTCCTTGGACCACCTACCAACTCCGACTTTACATGAGAGAGAAATAAGTTAATCTTGTTCAAGCCACTTTTATTTAGTCTCTATGAAAGCAGCCAAAACAATCCTGAAATGTATACTTCCTAACTCCTAGTTTAGTGTTGTCACCCTTGTATATGTATTGCACTGAGATATTTACTCTGATTACTAATTTATTTAAATATGTTAATTCTTTTCTTTAAAACTGTGGATGAACAGGTTGAATTTTGGGTCAATATTGTTTAATTAAGCAATTTCAATTCCAGGACTGTAGACTATATTACTACACATTGCTATTCTCAAATCTAATTAAAATATTGAAAATTAATTAAAATGCAAGAGAAAATTATCAGATTTTATAGGCAGAATCTATATAGTAAATAGCATATTATTGTTTTTGTTGCTGTTGTTGCTGTTTACTGTTAGATTGGGTAAGAGTCGATTGAATTTATGCATGGCTTTTTTTGAGAGACTTATTTTTTACTCTTCTGACTTAATGGAAACCATTCCAATCAATAAAAATAATTTATCCAATCAAATCATTTGAAAAATGTCTGTTAATTTCTGAAATATTCCATGGAATTTTTTCTCCAGTACTTTAAACACTTTTCATGGCATCTGTTCAAATGATTAAAGAAAAAATCTCCCCCTCACCAAAACCGTAAAAATTTTCAATTTAAAAAAAAAAAACGTTCTGAAATATCTTGAACAGATTGAGGGTAAGAACGAGATAACCAGGAAATTTAGAATGGGTTTATTGACCCCAAACTTATGCTACAGTGGAAATATTCATCACAGCTGTAATTATAGGATAACTCATTTGTCATAGCCTTAGAATCTGCTTCAGCAAAAGCTTTTTCTCTTTTTTCCCCCTGAGATCATGCTAAATCTGACCAGAGCTGTTTACTTACTCTCAGGTTCTCTCTATTTACCCCAGCATAGAGGCTAATGGTTTGCATTTAATGTAATTGTTCCCAAATAGGACACTTGCTGAAGTTAAATAACAAATATGTTCTGATGCTTCTGCATAGTTAAAATATTTTTTAAAAAATGTAAAATTTTGAGAAATACTTGTAATTCTTTTGAATCGTGTACCAAATAGGTCACCAAACTGGAATTTAATTCATCTCTCATCGATTAATGTATTTTTTTTATTATTTGTAGTGTTATTCATATGTGTTCTAATTAATATTATTTCAGTTAGCCAAGAGAGATGCTCATATCTTATTCGGTTAACAACTTAACGCCTTCTGATGTGCTGGTCTGTTAAATATTTTAAATGTCTGAGCTGTCTAGACTCAAAGTCAGTTAAAATATTTCATCTTAGATACTTCCCTTCATTTTCCCTATCCCCACCCAAGTCTAACCTCTGTTCCATCTAGAAACCCTGGGCCTATCACTCTGAGAAAAATTTTTTTTTATTTTTCAATTCAACTAAATTTTATGTTAGTTTGTTCTAGATCACCTAGATTACTAACCTCAGCTTCATAAGAACTAGATGTGTTCTTTCTGTTCCCAGCCTCTACTAAACTAAAATCACTGTAGTGTTTTGAAATTGGACATATTGTAAACACATCATGTTTATAACACATTTCCCTTCCTACATTAAAGTAACTAAACTTGTACACTGTTAAATTATAGACACACCAAAATGAGTGTCAGAGGCTGTTTTGTCTGGTGAATACTGATACCAGTACTTCTGGACCACTCTGTGTCTTAGATTTTGTTTTTTAAAAATATTGGGTAGATACAAAATAATATTTATATATGATCAAAATGCACAAGAGCGATACAATATCCATTTGTGCAACTGCTATCGATCTAGTGCAAGAAAGAAAAAAAAAACACATGATCTGCAAAGTTCCTTATGTTCCCTGTCCCATCCTTACTTTTTCCTCTTCCAAGAAGTTACTTTATCCTTAATTTTGTGGTTATTATTCTCTTAGTGTCTTAAGTGTTTTTTAACCTGTAAAGTAAATACAATAGCAG
>NW_011888823.1:1892523-1936050 GCF_000151845.1 Pteropus vampyrus
ATAGACACACCAAAATGAGTGTCAGAGGCTGTTTTGTCTGGTGAATACTGATACCAGTACTTCTGGACCACTCTGTGTCTTAGATTTTGTTTTTTTAAAAATATTGGGTAGATACAAAATAATATTTATATATGATCAAAATGCACAAGAGCGATACAATATCCATTTGTGCAACTACTATCGATCTAGTGCAAGAAAGAAAAAAAAACACATGATCTGCAAAGTTCCTTATGTTCCCTGTCCCATCCTTACTTTTCCCTCTTCCAAGAAGTTACTTTATCCTTAATTTTGTGGTTATTATTCTCTTAGTGTCTTAAGTGTTTTTTAACCTGTAAAGTAAATACAATAGCAGTGACCACTTAATAGGGTTGTAAATACTAATAAATCAGTGGATATAGACAAAACTTTTAGAATCCTGCTTGGCAGAAAAATCGATAAGCATACCCATTGTGATAACGATGATGGTAATGATGGATAAACTTAATATCGTAAAGCACATTGTTGCTTCTTTCCACCGTTTTGTTCAACAAGACATTAGAGTATTTGTGTCCTTTGAAGCAATATGAAAACACAGAACTTAGTCATTTTTTAAGATAAAAAACCTCTATACTAAATGAATAAGAATGCACCTATGTCTGGAGAAGATGTCTCAGGATCTATAGAACTTTATAGGAAACAAGAATTTCTTGTTACTATCAGAATTTATTTAAAAAAAAAAAAACTGGACTCATCGAAAAGCTTTTATTCATCATAAATTTGTTTCAAACATTTTAGAACTCATGAGCCAAACTTTCTATCTAAAGAGATATTTTAAATCTGTGGAAAAAGTAAATTTATGGTTGAAATTTCATTCCGTTTACCTGTCTTTTGTGCTTTCTTGGAAAATAATCATTTTTTTTTTTTTTTAAAGAATGAGGCTAAGTCTCATAAACTGGAAATTAAATAGCCACAAAGTAATCATAATGTTCACTTCATGTACTAATTTGACAAAGCTAAAGAAAATAATTTCAAGAGGCTATGGAATGTAAAACTATACAGATGAGAGCACAATTATATTCAAAAACAAATATTCTGGTTAGAAAATGTCCACTCTTTGGACATGAGTCAAAAATCAAAGATAAAAGAGTCATCAAAATGTCATTTGTGATCAATTTCATCACCTCTGGATAAAAATCATATCAATATACCTCAGAGGATATGGACTTTTAAAGAAAAAAAAAACCTCAATATAACACATTTGAAAACTGCACAGACCTTAATTGTAAAGTTCAATTAATTTTCAGAAGGTGAATGCCCTCAAGTTGCCATCCACCCAGATCAAAAAACAGTCTTTGGCATTGCCCTGCTTTTTAATATGTTCCTGATCATGTTTTTTTTTTTCACTGAGAAAGAGGGTAAAATCCAAACTTATATCTTTATATTTTAGATAAAGAAACAAGATTTAGTCAGCTAATTTCTTAGGTTACCAGTTGATGAATTTGATCAATCAACTGATTTCTTTCAAGTAACTATGATGGCCTTTTACTAGGCCACTTACTCTGACCAATGTAATTGGGTCAAATATACAGTGGGTATCAATTTTTGATTGATTTATGTTCACATGGGGACAGCTGATAAATGGTATAGCATGTCACGCCCACCAATGGCTTGATGATCTAGAATAAGGCCAAATATGATTTGGTTCCTTGAACAAAGAACAAATACTTGGCTGCCATTTTTTGAAGTCTCTCTCTCTCTCTCTTTCTATCAGATTTGTTTTAATGGGAAAAGTTATTTTTTGAAGAATAACCTTTTCCTTTTTTCATCAAATTTAGGTGTCAAAAAGAATGTTTAGTAAGATGGTAATATCAACTAACTAAAATTCCAATAATTGTGAATGTGTTTCATCTTAAAGATAACTTTTAAAATTTATTTTAAATATTTGTTATTTTTTCTCTTTAAATATAACATGTCTTTTTGGCATATGAGATTTTTTTGAAAATTGACTTTGAGAAATTCTTTCATTAAGCCATCTTGAGTAGATAAAATATTTGGATGTTGCTTGGTAGGCATTGTCCAACACACACACACACAAAGCTAGTTGAAAAGTGGCTCATGTCTTAATGAAAGTTATATTTAAATTTTTATCAATTCTTGCTCCAATTTCAAAAAGCACATGCAGTTCACTTGCTTCTGTTCAAGAGAAGAATAATGATTCGCCCATTTTGACTGAAAAAGGATTTCACATTCAGTAGCGTCTATGGAAATATAACTCTTTCTGTGCCTGTTGAATTATAAAGAGAGACTTAAAGTAGGATCAGGACATCAAAAGAAGACTTTTTTAAGAGTATTATTTTAGGTAAGCAGAGATAGCAATAGAGTTGGAGATGGAGATAAAGATGGAGATAGGCAAATTTAAGACCAGTTTAAAATGAATACATTTCTTTGTAATATCTTTCTAGTCATATTAAACACATGACCATTTGTCTATTATTAAGCACTTGACATGCCCTCCATTTAATAAAGCTTCCTTACTATTACAGACATTTAAAAAAATCAATAATTAGTACAGAAGTCAGATTTATAGTGTGGTGAATTAATGTAAACCTTCAAAAAGGATTAGCTATTGTAAATATTAAAGTATTGATATACAGTTAATATTTATAGAATGTGACCTATAAAGATGAATATCATATAATATGTAAACATATGATAGGGGGAAGTCTCCACTCTTTATTCTTTTTTATTTTTTTTAGAACTAATGCACGTACTTGGTTTGACAAAACTGTGTCATTTTGCCAGTAAACAGTGAGTCTTATCCCACTCTAGATCCTATGCCACTTCTCAGAGATATTCGTTATCAAAAGTTTCAGGTGTGCCTTAACAGAAAATTCCCATATAATTATGCCATGGGTATTCTCTTCTGGTTACCATCAAGATTCCCATTGTTTCTATATAAATAATCTCTTCGCATCTGCTGTCTCTCCAACTTTTATGCCATCCTTTGGGGTCAGGGACATTTGATAAAGCTAATAACATCTTTCTGATAGCTTTCTGCCTCCCAAAGTTTCTGTGTGGATCATAATATGGGCTCCCATCACTTATAAGATCCGTTAACCTCTCCTTCTTCCAACGAGCCTCTCTCTCTTTTTTTAAATGTACATACCTTTTGTTACTGTTCTTACATTTTATTTTTAGATCGGATATTGCACTGAGAAATAGCCTGTAGCATTACAATTTACTCACCCCGCTACTGATTTTTAAACTACTTCCTAAATATGACGTTTCTGGTGTTTCATTTTCCTCTCTTTTCTCTTTTTTTCTCTCAGTGTAAATGAAGCTATTAGAGGGAAAAATCATTTACTAATTTTTCGAGCACCCATAGATAAGTAAACGATTCATGTTTTTTAGTTTTCTTGCTCTTGAAAATATGAGTACTCGGTCAATGCTATTTGTAGTGACGCTGTGACTATTTGCTCCAATCCAGATACAGTTGTAGTCTTAGTGTCCTGATCCCCTCTAGGGAAAGCTGATGAATGCTTTTTGGCACATGCTCAGAAGCCTGAGATGAACACTATTATAATTTATTTCTATCTAAATTACTCCAATTTGGGCAAAGATGCCGAATTGCACTGATTTCCCATAAAACTAGATCATTTTGATGAATACTGGTTTATCTCTTGATGCAGGATATTAGAGTAACAGGAAATAAACACATGCACACATATAAATTTCTCCAACCTTGTGTTTCGAACCAACAATTGTTTTTTGTTCTTCCCATTGATTCAGTTAGTAATTAATACTATGCTCTACAATGAATGTCACTTGCATAATTTGAACACTCAAAAATATTAATATTCCCTTTTAGAAACAAAACGAACCAGCTGTTTGAAGCATATTTTGTAATCAGATTGGGACTGTAAACAGTGAAATGGTAAATTATTCTTTAAATCTGCCGCTTTGTCAGTGTTTTACAATGTGATCACTCATACTGGAAGAAAGTAGGCTACTTTATAAACTGATTTAAAAAAGAATATATCTTAATACAAAATTGTCCCAAACATTTTTTCTCAACCTCTTCCCTGTTAATTATTATTGTATTTGATATCTATTGTTTAAAATAACTGTAAATAAAACTGACAGATGTCATTTGGAGTAGCACCTTATAAGTAAAATGACCACGTAGACTTATTGTTTGCCAGCTATAGAAATAAATAAAAATATGAAGCTATGTTTATTCAGCACAGGAAAGTGAGAAAAATATTTAAACATTACTTATACATTGAAAAAATATTTAACAAGCATCAACTGAATAAGGGCAAGATGTAAAGGAGACACTGAGAGTCGTAATACAAAATTTTCCTCTTATAACTTATGCTCTAGCTTGAAAAACAAGACATATAACTATCAGTTACAAAATAATTTTTAAATTAAAAAACAAGAAGACATAAATATGAATCATGTCTAAGATAAAGTTGCAGTTAAATGTCAAATGAATCACACAGATAATCAATTCCAAAAAAATTTAGAGAAGGGTCAGAATGTTGGGAATTAGTATAATTCAGGAAGATCTCAATAGGCTTCTTATTTGCTGGCATCAGAACATTGAAGGTGTACCACGATGAGCTGGGGCTGCCCTGCACTGGCTTGTGAAAGTCTATCATCAGTGAATCTTCCTAGCAATGCGTTCAGTGATGTGATAACGACATGAAATTGTCCATATTTGGGAGTATTTACACCAAAGAAATTAGCAAAACAGTTGATAAACATTTACCAGCACGCCATGGTATAATAGACCATATCAAAATCTAGTTCAAATATTCTTTTAACTTCTATTTTAAAACAATATTTTTGCAGAGGGGAAGACTGAGACCAGAGTCGAAATGAGAAAGTCACAATGTAATTAAGTGACGGATCCTGATCTTCAGGTTTGTACCTACATGTTTTTTCCACATTGTAGGCTGCTCCCATATTGATGAAATTCATTTTTACTGATAATTTATCCCCTGAACCAGCAAGGGTTTTTTGAACCTTGAATGGCCTGTATATCCGAAGGCTGAGTCTGTAGTCCAATAAAAATCATTAACAATGGAAAAAGCCCAATGAAATCTGTGTTAGTTATCTACTCTTACATAACAAATACCCCAAGATTTAATGACTTAACTATTTTATTTTGTTCATAAGTTTGTGGGTCAGGAATTGGGGAGTTGGGATGTTCTCATGTGAGATCCCTTACATAATACAGTCAAATTTTAGCTTGGGCTGTGCCATCGGGGTGCCTAGGATGTCTTACTCACTGACTGAGGATGCCAACTGCCTGCCAAGGGTCAGCTGGTACTGTCTGTTGAGCTTCTGTTCATGGCTTCTGCAATGCGGCAGTCTCAGGTTAGTCAGACTTCTTCCGTGGCAGTTCAGTACTCTATGAACAAGTTTCGAAGTCAATGAGGCAGAAGCTACATGGCCTTTCCTGGCCCAGGCTTGGAAGTCACATGGTACCACTTCCTCTGTACTCCCTAGAGGTTGAAGCAAGTATAACCCCAGCCAGATTCTAGGGAAAAGAACATTGATTTTAATTCTCCATTAGAGCTGTCTTGGAGAAATCTGGGGCCATGTTTTGGAAATGTGAGCCAGAAGCAAACTGATATTCTTCCAAATACTCTAATAAATAAAATCTTGGTTTCTACAAAATATTCTTTTTTTATTTACTCACTGACAAAGAAAAACAGTAAGATTCCTAAATCTAAGCACAACTCAACATTAACAAAAATTCTGGATGTTACTCTTTTCCTCATTCTTTCATTTTCTGTATAAACCATTTTGATAATCTTAATAATATTTTAAAAGAGGGTACAATGAAATGTAAGATACCATTTTGTATCTTTAAAAAACTTAAAATATATTTGGGGAGATGTAATATACATTCATGCATTCATTCTTCCATTCAGGAATCAGTTATTGAACACCTCCCTGAACCAAGCTCAGTACCAAGCACTTGAAAAACAAAACAAAACAAAACAAACAAAAACTGATACTGTCACCGGCTTTAATAAGCACATAATCTAGTGTGAACACAAACCACATATGATACAATAGGATAGTTGATAAATAGAGTGTGAAGAAGTTTCTGTAGGGGCTTGGAGAAGAAAGCCGTGAGTTCTTCATAATAAGGAGTATGTTGAATTTCTAAGCTGATGTTGAAAATCAAAAGTATGGACAATTAAGAAATATTTCCCCAGATGTCTTTGCCTGTGTTTTCATATTTGTATTAAAATGTGCATACCTGCAACAGAGGCATTAACATTATACAGAATAGTCAAGGCTCATTTACATGATTTAGGAGAAGATGTAATTCTACAGCTTTTATATTCTATCCACTTAACCAACTTTTCCTTGATTTTATGACTATCTTCTAGGAGGAAAAGAAGTAAAAAGGCCTCTATAATGTTTCTAGAGCCAGGGAGCATACATGTCATAGTTTGAAAGTAGTATCTCCAAAGGCTAAAGCCAAATTTAAGAACCACAATATCAAAAGTCAATTAAAGAAGAGTAGATGTCAAAAAAATCTTGGAAAACATGACTATTTAAGAATGAATCACAATATGAAAAATACGCAGAGCTAAAGAAACTCTGATACTTCTAATGTGATTACTATGACATGAATGAAATGGATTGAATGTATACTAAGCACATGCCACATCAAGTTAATTACTGTCAAGATAAGATATAAGGCCAAAGAACAAAGGAATTTTGGTTACTTTTAGAGTAACTGTAGTATAACAAATAGCTAATACAGAGCTTTAACACAAAGGTGTCATTTAATGGGGTGTATTCATACTTGAAGCTATTAGGGTTAGGTTGACAAGATATCTGAGAAACTTCACAGAAGTAACTATAAAGAATTTATATAATGTCACCTTATAATTAGGGGAGTCTAGCTAAAGGTGGTTTCATTGTTCATGCAATTTGATTCTTTGTAGGTCTTACAATTTTCCTTCATAATAGGTCTTCAATATATAGACATACAAGCTTATTGAACTTTTAGATCTCAGAACTTATTAGAAATCCTTACAACTCACTTTATGGACTGTGAGGTTCTTTCTAATATGTATTCCGATAAACCTGACCCTCTCTTCCATTTACATAGTCTCACATTGAATTGCTGAATCTGATTCTCTTCCCCCACTGGACCCCAGATCAATCAATGTATTTCTAGGACTTGGGAGGGTCCACAAAGTGCTAGGAAAGAATTTCAGCCGCTAGAGAGATTTGTACTTACCTGACTGTAGAATATTGAGAAGAGATTGTGTTAAAGTTAAGCGATTTTTTATTGAATATTCTCTCCATCTAAAGTGTCATAACATTCTGCTATTGCCCCAAATGTTGGAGAAAGCCTGCATATCCATCAGAGTGGGCAACATGATGCTGCAATAACAAACAATCCCCAAATCTGAGTGATTTTAATCAACAAAAAAAATGCATTCTCATTCTTGATATATCATCAGTCTCTTAGATTGACAGCAGCTCTGCCCCAAGTCACTCTCAGGGACTCAGGAAGATAGAACCTCCACATCTATATGTCACTCTGGTACAGAGAAAGGAACAGGGTTCACCACAAACTATCTCAGCAAGGTGTCTGCCTGAAAGTAAAAACCTCACTCCTGCTTACTTCCCGCATCACATTACGTTGGCCAAAGCAAGTCACATAGCATAAAAGGATATACAGTCCCATCAGGAGAATTAAAACACTAGTAATATCCCTAAAGACTCTCATACCTATTGTATCCACCATTAGTAATTAAAAATTTACTAATCTCAAGAGTAAAAATTTTAGCTAGGTGTACCTCATTAAACTCTATTTATAACTAAATGCAATTGCCTTATATCTTACATATATGTTTCTCTCTGAGTGAGATAGCACCAATACTTACTATAAAATTGGCACCAAAATGTATTGTAAAAAACCAGAAACACGAGCATTTTATAACTGAGGTGTGCCTAAACTGTATCTCCAGGAGAAAGCTTATCCTCATTAATTTTACACAGTTCAATTTATCTTTCATGCTCACTTGATTGTTCTTAAACCTGGGGTGATACCCAGCCCATCACAGAGCTGGTTAGGATCTTTCTAAAGCTAATTTTTGCCTGAGGGCTTGCTGGTTTAATCATCTCACTTTCTCTCCTTTTGAGTCCCTATTAGTGTTGGACTTCCTGGGGTACTGTACAGTACTGACTCTGAGGTGGCCTACCCTGAGTTATTTTAATTTATTTTTTCCTGTCTAAGAAACCACTGGAGAAGGTCAACCTACTCTCTACCTCTTCTCAACATGACAAATTCTCTAAAATTGAAATTTGTAGATTTCAGTGGAGCACGTTTCTTCCTTGCTGATGAAGTTAGAGCAGAGCAGAAAAGGACCTATCCGGGGTGGGGGAAAATTAAAAGCATAATTCTAAGAAGAATGTCATTACTTCCTGACTCCAATACTCAAAGGTTTTCCTTTCACTGGCCCTATTCAGCTAGCATTTTTCTAGTTTTGTTTGTTATTTTTTATGTTTTTTATTTGTTTGTTTAAGCTAGATGCTGTTTGACTAAATCACATTCACAAACATGTTACTGATTTCATCAAAAAGTGGCATTTTACTAATGTTAGAATTATAGATTTTGCACTAATTCTAACCAAATGTTATTTATAAATATAATTATATAACTTGAAAATATGATTTTTCTTATTACTTTATATACATACAATGTTTTTAGAGACATTTCATTTGGGGAAATTTTTAATTGGCAGTGTCTCCTCCAACTTAAATGTTTTCTGTGACTACTTAGATGTGGTTGCTTAGCTAATGTTCTTTGCCACAAAGAATAGACCCATGTATTTTTAAAACTGGGAAACTAATCCAGATTACACTTTTATTTTATTAGTGAGAATATTAAGATTCCGAATTTTTTTTTTTACACTAATGAAAGGGTAATTCCTGGGAAGTTTTTGTAAACTAAAAAACATGCTTTCAATAGGCAAAAGAAAGAAAAAATAACAATGACAATATTATAAAATATTAATCACCTCCTAGTGTATATTTGGAATGTTATGTCTGTGCTCTTTCAAAATACATAGAATAGCTAACGTATAGATTAACTGAATGGTTTTTAAATTCACATAGATAATAAGATTGTTGGGCAGTGGCTACCCAGAGTCTAAGAAAGATTCTGAGCTTTCACAATAGGGTTCTATGATTGATTAGCAATGTCTTTCTTGGTTGAGAAAATGAGGTAAACAGCACATACACCATCTTCTGTTATGCCTGATGTAACTCAAAATAAAAGCAAACAGATTAGATTGGTTATGAATACAATAGCTTAATTTTTAACATAGCACTATACAAAGAGTATAAACCACTTTGATTAGCTTTCTGCATTCCCTTTTCATAACAACAGAAGGGGGTTTTAAAGGTATTTTTGAAAGTCAAAACAATACAAATAGAATGTCTTAGTGGCCACCTTGTAATGAGTAGATAAAGGATGTATCATGGAAGCGGCTGCTATGCAATGATTTTCTGCAATCTTTGAGGACTACCAAAGAAGGATATTGCTCAGGAACAATTCTAATAGTGTTCTCGAGAGTAGCTAGCCAGAGAAGACCCCTTTGCAATTTGTTCTTGGAAGGGCTGCATTTAGAGTTGTGTGCCAAATAAAAAGAACATTGTAATTTACAGCAGGAAGGCCCTAGGGATGGTCTTTGAGGATAGCTCTGAAGTGTGGCAATTTTTTTTTCTAATCTGTGAGTAATGAGGACACTGAAAATTGTTTCAGAGGAAACAAAAAGAATTTACAAAGCACATGTTGTAAAATTGCCTTGGACATAGGGAAAGTGAAAAGATAATGAATTTTTGATAATCAAGGATACACAAGTTAACAAAGAACTCAGGCGAAAACATTATATAATATATTATAGGCAATTGTTACTAGATTTTTTCTTATACTCTAAAAAAAACAAAAGAAATCTAAGAGCATATCATATAATTTTAAACTTCATTTATAGATAAACCTTAGAGCAACTATTTGTCTCAAAGCCTATGTTTTCACAGCACAAAGGTCTATGTGGTACTATAGACTTGGTGTACGAGTCAGGAATCCCAAATTCGATTTCTAGATTTCTCACTGAATACGTGATTTTGAGCAAATCATGTAATGTCTGTGGACTTTATGTCTTAAAATGTTGTTTTTGGACGAAATAATCTCTACAATACATTTTGACTCTAAAACATTTCATGATGCGATGTAAGGCAATAAACACCCACCTGAACACCAACACCACTGGTCAAGAACAACGTTTAGAGGGACAGGGGAAACTTAAAAATAAGATTGAGGCAGATGTAAGCTTGCTATGCACCTTCATAGCCTGGCAGTTTAGAGAAGGGAAGCAAAGTGTTTACTGTTCCCTCGGCCCAGTTTAAGAGCTCTCAGGCATGATCCCAGTTGGCACTGTGGAGAAGAGAAAATTGGGTCAGAAAAAGCAGGAGGAGCAAGGGAAGAAGACACGCAGGTTCTATTTAAGTTCCTCCCACACACAGCCACTTCTTTGGAAGAGGCATAATTGTGTTGTGCTAACACAGGTATAAGGTGTTGCTCCTCAAAGTGACAGAGAAACTAAAATATGGCTGCTCCTGCCTATGGAAAAGTCTTAGAATTGCCTGTGAGACTGCTGACCTTGATGCTGATCTTTAGGCATTTCTCAATGTCGGAAAGGGACTGCCATAAACCTCATAAAGGGGAGAGTATTGCATACAATCAGGCTACGAGGGCAGAAAAAAATGAAAAGTCACTTTATATCGTTGTAAAAGTCTGGAAAGAAATGATGGAAGAAGATATATAAACAATCATTGATAGCATTTAGTGACAGATTCAAAAGGTAAAAAATTAGAAAGAAGAATTTGTTTTACTTAACTTTGACCAGGGATCTGGAAGATTTCCTCATAGAATCATGCAGAATATGAGACTATAAATTTCCTCTGTCTGTTTGTTTGTTTATTTTTCAGTTTATAGAGGACAAAGTAAAAATAGCATGTTTATACGCGTTTGTGTTTCTAGAACTGACATCCTAGGAGAATTAAAAAGAACACATAAGAACAAAAGGAAGTCTTTTAAACTATGCTTATTATTAATCCCATCTTAGAGATAGGATAGTATATTTATTCATAGAAGAAGGAGGAGGAGGAAGAGGAGGAGGAGGAGGAAGAGACGAACACTGTTAAAACTCTGAGACCAAAGGGCAAATGATGAGGAATTCAAAATATGCTACAAGAAATTGAAAGTCTCAATAGAATGAGTGACAAATATTGGAAATAATCCCAGAAAGTAGAATAAAACATGAAGAATAGAAAAAAGAAAGGAAGGATAATAAAAAGAGGATAGGAGATTTTGAGAATCAGTCCAGGAAATTCAATACTCTTATAGACACCCAGAAAGAAAGGTCAGAGGTAAGAGAAGAAATCATCAAAGAACTACTGAAGATCATTTACCATGATTGAGGGCCCCATTGAATGGCCACAGTGGGTGAACGAAGATTCATATCAGGACTCAACACTGAAATTTCTGCCAAGGACCAAAGAGTAAATTCTAAAAACTTGCATAAAATTTTTAAAATGTCATATTAAGTCAATCAGAAATTAGAATGCTTCATGCTTTTCATAGCAATATGGAAAGCCAAGAGACAGAGAAATAATACCTTCAAAATTCCTAGGGCATTTTTTCCTCAACTGTCTCAGTTATCTATTGCTGTATAACAAACAATCCCAAACCCTCAAATCACGTATTTTGCTCACAAATCTGGAATTTGGATAAGGTTCAGTAGGTTCTGTTCCAGGTAGCTTGAGGGGGTTACTGGTCAGGAGGACCTAGCTTCAAGTGAGTTTACCCACAAGGCTGGCGATTTGATGCTGGCTACAAATTCCTCTCCATGTCGTGGTTTATGCATCTTTACAGCATACTGGCTGGGTTCCAAGAGCCAAATGTCCCAAGAAAAACAAACAAAACAAAACAAAACCTGTATAACCTTCTGTGTCCTAGCTTTGGAGGTCACATAGTGTCACTACCACCATAGTCATAAGTCTCTCCAGGTTCAAGGGCAGAGAATAGAGACCTCATCTTTCTATGAGAGGAGTGTCAAAGTCACATTTTAAGAGTGTGTGAGATGGGAGATCTTGTTTTAACTATTTTTGGACAACGCAGTCTGCCACATCAACCTAAGGGCAAGGGTTGAATGAAGACATTTTTCAGACATGTTAGATGTCAGACAATTTACCTCTCATGTACTCACTTTTGGGAAACTATAGGAGAATGTGCTTTACCAAAACATATGATTAGTTAAAATTCAGAAAAACAGAGATCTGACTCCACGGAGAAATGAAGGACTCTCCAGGATGGTGAAGGGTGATCTGAGAACAGCAGTTACCTGTAAAGAAAAACCACACTAGATTAAAACAGTCGGAAGTCTCTGGGCGTGATGTCTCCCAGACAGACTAAACTTTACATTGCAAAGTAAATGTGAGGCTAAAATAGATCAACACTCAGAAAACTAAGTAAACAAAGAAATAAGAGTCAAATTAAAGGAAAACAAGGAGTTTTGCAAGAAAGGATAAGTTGCTATAGTATACTACATGTCTTAGTTGGGAATAGTGTTTATGTGGTCATGAAAATATCAACGTTAAATACTTGTGTAACCCAGATCGTGCTGTTATTCTATTGGGAGAATGAGGAGTGTGGTTAGAATGTGTAGGAACATCTGGGCGGGTACTGGGAGTTCATTAAAGAGAGCCAAATCATTATTCTCTACAGTAAAACATTAATAGGTGTGTCTCAAATTTTTTAACAGTCAAAGTGTGCTTTCTAGAGATATTGATATTTAAATTTGTAAAAATTGCTGGAAGTCATTGAGTCTGGGAAATGGGCAATCTGTTTCCAGAAGAAATTGGCAATTGAGAAGGGTAACGGGGAACAAAAAGGATGTTACTTTCGCAAGTCTTATAAAACGATTTCATTCTTAAGAATGAGGAATAGGGCCTCTGGAAGGAAGGGTAGAGGACGGCTTTGTGTATAGGACAATCATGCCACTCCCTATCTCCTACAAGAGCAGCCTGGCCTTCTCCCTGAAGTTCAAGTGTATTGACGGTCCTCCCCTGCACCCAGTGCCGTGAGCAGAAGGAGGGGCCCGCACCAAAGGCATCCTCATTTATTTCCTTCGGCATCCAGGGCCTTGGAGGACTTTTCTCTTTAAAAACAACCTTTGATAAATGGAGGAGAAATAACTATCACATCCAGAAAACTAATCAAGCTTCCTGGGAAATATGAATGTAAATAAAATATTGATTAAAAGCTAAAAGGATTTTAATTAGGTTACTTAGTTTAATAGTTTAATTTGGCAGAAACAGACAACTTGGACAAGGTTCTTTGTGTAAGCACATTTTAAATCACTAATTAAAATTTCAGATGGCAATCTGAGATTAGCAAAAGGATCTTCAAAGGCAAGCAAGATGCCCATTTATTTTATTTTAAAACTCAAAGCAATACTAAGATGTTACTTTAGATCTTCCATCTACAATAATATGAATTCTTGGATATATTGTAACACACTTTGACCCATATACCATCTGTAATTAAATTATTTTGAACAAAAAACATCATTTAGTAGGCAAACATCACATATATTTTTATTAAAGAAGCACATGCATTTTTAATAGAATAGATCAAATATGTCTTCAGAGATACAATGTTTATTCCATAGGAAAAATAGACTCCCACACATGTAAAACTTATAGCAGAGTAAAATGTTATTTAGTCAGTCTGATTCAGCTAGTGCATAAACCATTTTGAGTCAAGACACCCAGAGAAGTTTCCCTATTAGGTAATTACATATCAATATACTAAGAGGCACATTTCAAGGTCAAAGCTAAGATTGCCTATGTTTAAGATGGTAAGCCAAACAGAGTGTATCAGTTAAAAGGATTGTGATTATAAGAACAGACTTCTCAGTCACATCGCCTGGGTCCAAATCCTGGTCTGCCACTTATTAGTCACATGACCTTGAGCAACTTAGATAGCACTCCCGTGCCTCCATTTCCACATTTATAATATAAGAATTATAATAATTGTACCTACTTTGCAGGGTTGTTATGAGGATTAAGAATGACTAAATTTCAAACACTTAGCACAGGAAACTATGGAATGTAGTCAATGCACAATAAATGTTCTATAAATTTTAAAAGCTTCTGTAATTAGTGTGATATAACTATAGAAAATCGAAAATCTGTATTTTTAACAAGGGATAAAGGAAAAGGATAAACATCATGGACTCTGTTTTAAGATATATTTGGATTCATATCCTAACTCTCACATTCACTAGCTGTGTGTACTTTGAACAAGTTACTTAACCTCTTTGATTCATTTTCTTCTTGAATAAATGAGGCTAACCACACCTAACTCAGAGTGTTGATGAAGAGTCAGTGATATAATGATGTTAAAGCCCTATATGAAGCTTGACTCACAAGAATTGGTCAACAAATGTTAAGTCACTATCCCTTCTCTTCTGAAATAAATATAAAAGTAAAAGATACATATCTAGCGACCTGACCTATAAAAATTTGTTGAAGCGGTGACTCACGAGGTGGTTGCTTCCTTTAATTTAAATCCCCTAGGAAGGACTTCAATGGTACGTTGATTTTATAATAGCTGCCCGAACACAGGAGGGCCTAAGTATGTCCTAATACAATCAAAGTCCCTCACTCATCTACTGCATGGGAGACAGCATTCCACTCGTAGGAAGACCACTCATACATATCAAAGAAAATGATATTTATGTAAAAGAATTCGTGGCTTTTCTATAAGTCATGGAACTGTGGGCATGACATTCATTCTCCCTTATACAACTTTAGGAAAAAATGCTGAGGGCACCACGTCCACTTATTGGCTCTTCATGACCTCAGTCCAGACACTTAACTGATAACGTGTTAAGACATCAGGTTGAAATTCTTAGCCTGTTGACTTCCAGAGAAATTCCTCAATATCGTTCATTAACACCACAAGTGAATGAGGGGGAGACTGACCATCCATTCCAGAGTAGTTAACATATTTCCTATGACTAATGATGGTAAATAAAGCTCCATACCCCACGGTCGTTACCTAGTTTCAAGATAATCTTTATGGGCCAATGACGATTGTGCTTAAAAACAGTGCAAGGTGAAGGGGAAACTGCTTATAAATGTTTCGAAGGAATGAATACTTAATCTGGTTCTACATTATCTTAACCCATAGTGTCATAAGGAAATTAAAGTTGATTCAAAGACTACATCTATTTTGGTATAGCTAAACATTTATCTTCGACATTCTAAATTATCCTTTTCTGTTTTCTGTCTCAACGGCGTTGGGACAAGCCACCTTCTCAGTTTTATTTTCCCTTTAGTTAAGCCCCTTTCTAAGAGAGTGGCCGTTTAATCCCTTGGATACTCAGCTTTTGTTCTGCAACCACTGTCTTTGCTACTCAATCTACCCGTATTTTTGTACATATGACATGTGTTCAGTTCTCTGTTAGGAGCGACAGGGAGGAACATAAGAAGTATTAAAGAAACCATGACCTTGTGGAATATGTATCAGGGGTCCCTAACGCCTGGGCTGCAGACCAGTACAGGTCCATGGCCTGTTAGGAACTGGGCGGCACAGCAGGAAGTGAGCGGCGGGCAAGCGAGCAAAGCTTCATCTGTATTCGCAGCCGCTCCCCAGTGCTAGCATCACCACCTCAGCTCCACTCAGATCATCAGGCATTGGATTCTCAGAGGAGCACCGGTTGCAGGTGCCAAAAAGGTTGGGGACCGCTGATATAGATTATAGTTGGGGAGGCAAGACCAATATATTATAAATAATGAGAGAAAAATGTAAGGCAACATATATTAATGTATATGTTAATGTATATTAATATGTATTTCCATAGAACATGGAAAGCTTAATTGTGTAGTTTAATAGATGGCCTATTAAAATGTACTCGGATAAAGCCAGCTGGGGCGTCAGGTTCCCTTTAGTGGGATATGATTCCAAGTCACTTCATTCTGTCTCCCACGTGTACCATGCATAACTCCATAGCGATGAAACAGTAATCATGCGTCATACGCACAAACCTTTTCCACTATCGCATAAACATTCATATTTCAAAATTTGGTTTATTTTTGTCTTTTAAAAATATATTTGTATAATTCTTTTTTTCCCCCCCCTGATTTAGTAAAGTAGGTCCTGAAGGGCAAAACAATTGGTGGCAGGTTTAATGACACAAGGCAATCACTGGCTGCAAAGGCTTCTTCTCAGACAAAAGCTATGTCCTATTAGTATTCAGTAAATCCTTGAAAAAGACGTAAGCATAAGCCACCAGGCAGCTCTTTATCTGTCATTATCGGCTGTTCTTTGATGAAACCACTATCTTGGAAAAACGCATCTGCCTTCCTCGGGAGATTGTTAAGCACTGGAGAGTGAATAAACCTGCAATTTCTGGGCTTTGTGGTTTTGCTCTGAATAGCAACCGGTGCTGAAAGGTACGTGGGCCATCTCTGATTAGCCTGATCCAAAAATAAGAAAGTCATACAACTAATGTCAAAGCTGTTTTTATTCACTAGGTAAAAATTTGCTAACTCTAATATACTTCCTAATGGACTCTACCCATTTTTCAATTTTTTAGCTCACTGCAAAAATAAAATAAAATAAAATAAGACTTTAAGTCCAGTTAGACAAGATGATAACGTAATTTTAACCCAAGCTTCATTTTAGATAAACCAATTGGAACATTCTAGATGGTGAAATAGTGGTTTAGTGGTCACTGGGAACTGAAGTTATTCTTCAGTGCTCTAATAGATATTTTTGAGTATCATCCTTTCCATCATTCTAAATTTCGATTTCCATCCATTCTAAATTTCTCTCCAGCTTGTCTGCAGGGTCATTTGTACTAAACCATAGCACTGGTGCCTATGGCTCCTCCAACATAGTAATTTTGATGTTCGTGCTTCCACTATGAACTTCTGACATAAAATTATCAAAGTCATAGAAAACAGAGCAAATAGTCCTTTTCCATCTCCCCCAACCATACTCTTATTTGATTTTAACCATTCACAGAATCTGACCTATAAAATCGGTCAGGGCTATTGTTTCAAAGCCTGGAAGAAAACGTGATTTGTGTTCCTTGCATTTAGATGGCCATGCCAGATCAAGGAAACACTGTTTACTAAACACAGAATTGCATGAGAAAGACAGGCAGACAGCCTTTCTACCAGGAGCCACAAACTTAAATAATAATAACAGACACTCGCTAAGCACTTGCTACGTGCCAAGAATTGTTCCAAGGACTTGGCATCTTGTTAATTCAATTAATCTTCATACACCTTTGTGAGGTGGGTGTCATTATTATCATCACATCAGACATAAGAAAATTAAAACAAAGAGAACATTAAGTAATTTACCCAAGAATACGCCATTAGTAAATGATGGCAGAGGTTTTTGCAGCTAAGTCGTGTGTCTCTAGAGCCAACTCTGTTAACCATGATTCAGCTCTGAGACTAGACCTCTAGGGCCAAGGCAGGTCACAGAAGTGAATGGAGAAGACAATCCTCGCTTATTTTTACCTTGTAGAAACACGGACCTGGTATTGTCATACCTTCTCATATTGCAAGAGAAACCCAGATTGTTTATGTGAAGTCTCTTGCTTTTAAAATGTTGGCTAATAATTTTAAAATGTTTTTAAACACCATTTGGGAAAACATAATACAATTCTGAGGACCATAATTTGCACATAGTTTAAACACATAATGTGGCCTGTTAGAGTAGCATAAATTGCTTGAAATGCTATTCATGTACTTTAAGAACAAAATTTCAGAATTTTTGAGCTGAATCTCACATCGCTCATCTTGGCCAAGGTCCCACCCGAGTGAGAATTTCCTATAGTAGATCAGCTCATTTTTTTCCCCAACTACTAAAATTGATAGAAAAACCTGCTTTCTGTTGTATCAAAAACTCCTTTAGGTGTTTAATTCCAGTGATCTTAGCTCTGCCCTCTGGAGATACATTGCTAAGACAAATCTTTCTTCTACAAAATATTCGTAGATTTTTTTGACAGCTAACATAATTCCTTTATCTTCTATTTCAAATTGTACAGTCACAGATTCTTCAATAATTTCTGTGGCATGGCTTCAAAAACTTTAACAATTGTTTAAATAAAGGTAAACAATAACCTCTATCAGGTATCTATTATGTGCCATTCTGATGGTGTCCAACATCTTTTTTCATTCACAGTCTTCTAGCATAAAAGTATTTTGAGACATATTGCCATATATAATGTTTCTTTAGATATAACATATATACATTAATGTTTATCATATATAACATATATACATTGTTTTATAAATTTCATAAGTATAGCTCCATAATTTGCTAATATCTTGAACAATGCACATTTAGTCCAGGGTTTTACAGCCTCAGCACTATTGACATTTTGGGCCCATCTTTATGGGTGGGGGCTATCCTGTACTTTATAAGAGGTTTAGCAGCAGCATCCCTGGCCTGTGGCATCTCCCAGTTTTGACAACCAAAAATGTCTCCAGACATTCTAAAGATTCCTTCAGGGGCAAAGCCTCCGTTTGTTAAAAACTGCTAATTTAGAGCACGGTTTATCAGTCAGTGTTATAGCTATAAATCCATAGTTCAGATATTCTTGACAATTTTGAACTTGTTGGCCAGCTTTTTGCAGATTCATTTAGATCATTACTGCTTTCATCTCTTTATGTGGCTAATGAGGAATTTGTGCTGGGAACAGAGGTTTATGCTCTTGCATTTTGTTCTGGTGTCCTTGCTATACCATTGATAGTGCTGTTTTTACCTCGTGGCTTTTTGAGAGAGTTTTCTCACGTTACTTCTCAAACCCACTTAACTGAGCACATTTTATCTGAAGTATGTGACAACCTATTGAAAGGACATGAGACGGTAGGCACCAGAATGAGACTCATGCTCTAATTTTATGTATGGCTCATGGTATGTCACATAGGACTACGTAACTTCTGGTCCCAGGGAGCATGCCAGTGGTAATGTGTAGAATAACTATCTCTTAAGTTTAATGAATTTCTTTATATAATATGTAAATATTAATAGCAGTTCTAATATTTTACCTTCATCCCAAAGTATTATTTTGCTGCTCCCTGAGATACATAAATGCCACTTCGGAGACCACTGAACACAGTTATAGATTTTCCAGACATGTGACCTTATTTAGTTCAGATTGGAAATATTTCACTAAATAAAGAGCAAAACTGGAACACAAAGGCCTCCAAATTAGTGCTGGGGCCAGGAGGACTTTCTCCTCTGTATTTACACTTCATCTTCCTTATTTAGGCAGCTAAATAACAGGTCAGTTCACACTTCCATGCAGATAGTTAGAACCTCTTAGCTTATCCTTCCCTTTATAGAACAACCTAGAAGTCTTAATTTGCCTAGATTGTATATCATTCGAATCCTCCCCTAGTTTATTAAGATCTTTATGGTTGCACTAGACTTGTGTTCCGTTTTTCTGCCTTGCTTCTGTGCCCCTTCCTTCTCATTCCAGCCCCATTCTCCCCTCTCTGTTCATGTGCCAGAATGACTCCAGAGTGAACACAAAACCAAGGCTGGACTACTTAGTTGTTCTTGGTCCTTGGTATATGAATCTTTGAGGGGCTTAAAGATGAAACTGCTGTGGATTACACGCCCCTGAGCTCACGCTAATTAGAATGTCCATTTATTCCTACTACTAGACCGCCAGAGTTTTCCTGACCATGTCTTTTCTGATGCCCATTATTGTGTCTCCTTCAAATTCATAAGCTGCGCCAAAGTTAAAGTGGGCATCTTTTTAAACCTAGTGAATATAGACTTTAAATATATTAGCTCCCTCCCAGTTTTGTGCTATCTCAAATCATGATACTTATATCTTCTGAATCTTTACTCAAGGTATATTGCTGGATCAGGATTAGTATGCCTATATTAGACTCCTTAGATTCTTATAGAATAACTATAAATGAACAAGATTTTAAAAGTTATAATAGTTCATACGTATCAAGTGTTGTTATGTTCGAGGCACTATTATTGTACCATACTTTTTAAAATAAGCCTTATTAAGAAATTATTTTAGATTAGAAAAATATAATTTTATTAGAAAAATTGTAAAGGTAGTACAAAGAGTTTCATATTTCATATACCCAGTTCTCCCAATGTTAACAACTTACATAACCAAAACACTAACACCGGTGCATTGCTATTCACTAAACGACAGGCTTTATTTGAAATTCACCAGTTTTTCACCAACGTCCTCTTTCTGTTCCAAGATCTAATCCAGGTTCCACATTGTTTTACTTTGATTCATTCAATTCATTCTCACAGTTACTTACGAGATGGGCATCATCATTTCCCCCATTTTACAGATGAGCAACTAAGACACAAACAAGTTAAACAATTGGTTAAAGAAGGGACAAAACGAGGATTTGAACCCTGCAGCTGGGCTCCAGACCCTTCGTTCTTAACTCTTATGTTGGGCTGCCATTTACCAAAAAAAAAAAAAGAAAGTACATGGCATTTCCGGTGTTTCCTGTTATCCCACAATATTTTCACTTTGCAATGGGTTTAGTTTGTGTGCTTTGCTCTGAGTGGGTTTCTGTCAGCCCTAGAGATTACTACAGCCCTTCAGTATGTGCGTAAACTGTCTCTTAAATAATTCCTTCTCCTGTTCTGCTGAGATTAGTGTCAAAACTCAGTATGTTTTAGGATATAGAATTGACATGTGTTGAAAATCAAATTATTTTCCCATCTGCATTTTTCTAGAACAGAGTTTTTTTCAAACTTAAAGGTGTATGTGGATCACAGGCTATCTTGTTAAAATGCAGAGTCTGCAGGTTGGAGGTGAAGCCTGTTAATTTGTATTTCCATCAAGGTCCCGGGTGACATTCAGGCTGCTGGTCTTACTTTGGGTAGCAAAGCCCTCAACCTTTTCTTCTCCACTTTTCCTCAGACTGACTACATTTCTTTACTCGCGCAGTACTCTGGAGAAACAATTTGCCTCGGCTCAGAGAAGGGACCAGTTTCAGGCTATTCCGTCAAATCTTTTTTATCTAGTTCGAACACAAATTTCATTTAAATAGTTATAATGTTTGGATTCCTTTTTACTTAGAGGAATTATTGAAGCAAAGCATCTGTTTATTAGTTCTGTTATTTCGTTCTCTGTCATTTGTTAGTGATCTTCCTTATTTGTCTTCCCTATCTTCCATGATCCAACTCCATCCAGAGACATTTGAATCGTTGCAAGCATTTCTACAAACCTTAATTTACTCTAAAACATTAACTTCCATGCTATTATACTTGCTGAGTTTCGTCACTCATTTTTTCGATTTCTCTTAGGCCACGCATTTTTTTCTTTCACCTTTCATGTGCGGTGCTTTAAACTCTGAGTGGGTCAAAAGTTTCTTGTGCAGCCGCATTAATTTCTTTTTATATCACTTACCACTCCAGACTCCTTCAGATTTCTCACTCAACTACATTTGCAGTTGTAGAAATGTCGTGTCCTTTTCTGTTCCTTTGTTCCTGGTTTGCTTATCTTAAGAAGTGCCATCTCCTATTACTTTAGAATCTCTAGTCAGTTGAAATATATATTTGATGTATTTTCTTGGAATCTTTTGAAATCTGCCTATATAAAGCCTGAGCCTGAATCTAATATACTCATTATATTCTTTTTGATAATTAGCAACCTTAAGGTGACATCACTTCTTCTATGTTTCCTATTATTCGAGCCCCTCCCCCACCCCCAACATGTCCTTCCTTGTAGGTTAGAATTAAATCCAGACTAGCGGTTCTCACCACTGCTTCCTTTATGTTCTGGAAGATGAAAGCACCAGCTCTTCCCCTGGGCTAAGTAAGCATTTGCATCCTTTAGGGTTTTTTTGTTTTTTTGTTTTTTAATGGAAGACATGAAAAATCTCAGGCCATGTTCTGCAGAGCTGACCTAAGCATGGCTGGGGACAGGCAAACGTGCTGGGAAAGCCCTGTTTCTGAAGGTAGGACGGAAGGAGATGGCATCAGCGCCCTTGGGAGTGTGAGACTCCAGCAAATACAGTAGCACCTCTGGGACAGCCATGCTGTTACCTTTTATAGTTGCAGAGACCGCTGTTATGTTACCGGTCACAGTGACACTGTTCAAGTAACAATAATAATTATAATTCCAAATCTTTCATTCAAAATTATGTCAAAATGTATAATTAAAAACGCAATCTAAAGAAGAATCTGCAGCTTTTATAATCAATTTATTAAAGCCAAATTCACTCCTCAATAATTTCTTTATCATCTAATATGTGCCCAGCACTGAACAGGTGCTAGGAATTGAACAATTAGTAAAATTGTCAATCATATCTTCAAAGAGTCTAGTGGAGAAATCGGGTGATAACATAATTAGGCTGCAATGTTGCAAGTGCAAGGGCAAACTTCTGTAAAAATCCTGGAGAATATGGCTTATATTTCAGTGACATATTAAGGAAGTTTTCACGGCGTAAGGGACATGTGAACTGTGTCTTGAATTAAAACTTCACGAGGCAGAGAAGAGAAGGGGAAGGACATTCTGGGAAGAGGGAACAGCATGCACGGATGCTCAGAGATGAATAAGGGTGGATTTGAGCTCAATATGCACAGACTGCTTAGGAAGGACTTTGCACTTCTCTGAACCATTTAAAATTCAGCACCACAAGAGACTTTATTTGTCCAATGGGCTATGTTTCAAAAGGATATGGATCACTTGCGGGAAGAAGACCTTTTTTTTAATACCCATGATAGCTCATATTTATTCGATACATGGTATGTGCGACACACTATTCTAAACACTTTCCATATTTAATCCTCATTTAGTCTTTACTTTTTTAACTACAGTTGAGATTCAATATTATTTATATTAATTTCAAGTGTACAGCATAGTGTTTAGACATTTATATAATCTATGAAGTGATTCCCTTGATAAGTCTAGTACCCATATGGTACTATAAATAGTTATTACAATGTTATTGACTATACTCCCCATGCTGTACTTTACATCTCGTGACTATTTTCAAACTACCAATTTGTGCTTCTTAATCTCTGGGAAGAAGACTTTAAAAGCCAATTCTTGATTCGACATCCTTTCCTCTCTTCCCTGAGGACTGATGATATGATAGATAGTGAAGGCTCATAGCCTAGGTCTCTGCTAAGAAATATATTTGAGCACAGTCTCCTGAATCCCCAAATGGACACAGAATGAGTGAAGAATAAACTTTTATTCTTTTAAGCCACTGAGATTTGGGGGATTGCTTCCGACCACAGCATAACCCAGCTATTCTGGACTAATACAGAAAATGGAAACTTGGAGGACTATGAGAACAAAACTTAGAATTACATGGCAATGGCCACTGTTTAAGCAGTGAATGACAAAAGAAGCTATTTCTGGAGGCAAGAAAGACGATGATAATGTAATGCAGCAGTGAAAACTTTAATGAGATTGTCTTTAAAACTACAATAACTTGGGAAGCAGACTCTACATCTAACACATTTGTAGCTCTAAGGTAAGAGATTGGAAAGCTGTTAAATGAGTGTGTGATGGTTGCTTTTGGTCACACTGGGCAAGGTATATTACAAGAGGGATGAGCTCGGAAAACGACTGGCAAATTTGCTATCACATGAAAGGGAATCAAAGGAGTCTGTAAATTAAAGAATGTTGAGGATTTAAAGTAGCAACTGTTTTTAATTCCAGCAAAAGACAAAACTTAAAAAAATCTTAGAACAACAAACATCAATGAAATGTCTCCTTTACACAAAGGTAAATTTGGGGGTATGGACATTATGGCAATTATTAAAATCACTGAAAGAATTAAGGGGTCTTAGATTAAAGGTCTTACTATAAATGTGGTCTCCATTGACTCCATTCAATTGAACAAAATGGTTCAGAAAAAACTAAGTTTGTGACTCCTCTGCTAAAGCTTGATGGACTCAACATTGCTATAATTAGGTAAAGGTAGAAAGGCATGAGGATGAGAAAGCCAAGGAATTATATCTCAAAAAGAACGTAATTCCTTTGGCTATTAGAAAATAAAGCTCACACAGAAATAGATAAAAAGCCAACTAATTTTCAAAGGAATTTTTGCTGCTGAAAGGATCACCCACCTGGCTTCAAAGGGGCAGACTTGAAGTGGCCTGTGCACGTGCATTTGTCTGCAGGCAAAACAAGTGCTTTGGAGGGCTGCACAGTCATCAGGGAGGGCGCATTCATTGGGACTCACTTCAGATGTGAAGGAGAACAATGGAAGAGGAAGACTCCCAGAGGTTTGAACTAGAGACCACAGAGAACAAAAGACAAGGGAGCTACTCCCAGGAGGTGAAACTAGTGCCTAAGCAAAGTGAGTCCTCAAAAGATTTGAACAGTGGGATGTTAGAATTGCCATAGCCACCCCTGTATCTGCTCTCCCATTCTTTATCTGTCTGAATGTAAGTGTTTATTGAGGTTGTCCTGGCTTCGTTCCCTTGTTACTGGGTGTGTGGGGTGCAAAACCGGCTTGCACATGCAGACTATTGCATATCATCTCCCGTCATTAAGACTTCTGGTCCTTCCTACCACCCAGGAGTCCACCACTTTGAGCCCGATGCTATGACTTACTGCTTATTTTGGGTTGTCTTGGTTGAAAATGAGTTGATCATATTTTGCATTTGGGAAGCGAACTAAATTTTTAAGGACCGGATGGGTTCTTAATGCTCTTATCTGTTATGCCCAGGTCTCCTTCCTCCAGACACATAATAAGATTGCACTGCCTACCTCTTTGAGATTAGGCGTTTTCACATTATTTGCTATGGCCATTAGTGTATGAGCAAAAGTGATGTGTCACTTTGAGGCAGAAACCTTTCAGAGCCAGTGTGTGAATTGCCATGTCTCCTCCCTTTCTCATTGCCATCTGTATTATTTCATTTTGTCCAGGCCTGGGCAAGATAGACCCCTGAATGAGAACAACGCAGAGCAAAGCATTCTAGTGACTCAGGATGGAAGTATAGTATGACTGAGGAATAAACTTTTGTCATTTTAAGCCCCTGCAATTTGGGAGTTGGTTATGACTGACGTTTTAGTAACAATCCATCTTGATTAGTATGTATGCTAAAATGTACTTTATAAAATGTAGGCACCAGGCATTAAAAGTTACAATAATGGAGGGTGAAAAAAATAACAAAAAGAGAATACTGAATTTATGGGCATCACCTAGCCTGGACTCTAACATCCCTAGGGTGGGGCCTAAATTGAAATCATTCGGAGAATTCAAAGAGGCATTAACAATAATGACACATTTATACGGTAATAATTTTTTGGATGATATTTGAGATTCTTGAAAATTCTTCTCATATTAGAGTATCATTAAGGTAATAATAACATTTTAATTGCTTCTCAATAAAGAAAATTAGTAAAGTTCAAAAGCCTTAATCTTTGGTTAATTTGTTTAAACACGATTAAATAGATATACAAGAAAAATATACCGCTTTTACCTGCAATATTATATGATCTTTTAAACTCTTTCAACATCTTTAGTGATGTGCTAGCTGACAGCGAGCTAAAAAATAATTTGGGTTCTGAGGATAAACAAAAACACTAGTTTGGCAAGATTGCAAGTTACAGATATAACGTCCTCAGGAAATAAATACTCTGAGTTTATGAACACAGGCTGGTGTGCCTAAGATTTGGCACCTACCTGTGAAAGAGGAAAGAGACTGTTAGTTTGAGGTGGACTGTTGTTTAAATGGAGCGTTCTAATACGAAATTATGGATATTTAGCAGAATTACACCCAGTTGACATTTTCGTGTCCTTTTCTACCAGACAGAAATGCCTTCTCCAGGGGAGAATTGATAATCGAGTGTTGGCAAATTGTAGAAATGATAACGAAGAATCCCTTACAGCGTGTTTTGTTCTGTTTTTGGCAAGGAAACGATTGCTGGCTTGTTATCTTGAAAAACGAGTCAAAGCACAGGTTAGATCTATGCTCCTTTTCACTTTCATTAGATCCTAGGCTTTCTAGAAGGCTTAAGAAATTTGTGTTTATCTTCCAGTTTTGCTATTTTAAGTGAGAAATGCTAAAGAAAAATGCTTATTTATGACATTGCTCAAAAGCTTCACTTCCTGGTTTATAATGTCTTACGTGCATTTTGGTTATATTGTGAATACACTTTTTAAATTCTCAGTTTACCTGGAAATATGTTGCGCTTTATTCCCTGACTCGTGAGTGTTAGAATGCTAACAACATGGGGTTCTTGCAAGGGAGTTGCAACAACCCCAGCCCAGATGAAGCAATATGCAGAAGGAAACTGAAAATGTGTGTGTGTGTGTGTGTGTGAGAGAGAGAGAGAGAGAGAAACAATGTTTCCACTTTGAGCCAGAAAAGACAGAGATGATGTCTATTGAGGAAACCAACAAAGCAGCTCTGGGAAAATGGCTCTGGCATGACTTCCTCTCTGCAAGTGTGAGAAACTGGCCTCTTATTTGTTCTATGGGTGGTGTGGTGTTAAGTTTAGAGCTAAAACTTAAAAAAAAATACATGTAAAACACATACACATACTTGTCACATAGTAAGCGTTCACTAAATTATCCATTTAAAATAATTACTATTCTAGCACGTATCTGGTATATGTTAATATACCAAGTGATGATGAGGCTTTGGAGTACTGTCACTCAGCCTCCTTCCCACCCAACTCTCTTCGCACACATAGATGCTGCAAGGATGTTAATGATGGAGTAATTGGGACCAAATGCTCAATCAGTTAGTGAGTTAAGTCTCCGATGCACTGTACATATAACTGGAACAGGAGACAATTTTCAAATATGAAACAATAACTCACCGGGAGAAAAGAAGGGCTTTATGTTAGGCAGTCACAGAGGCATGTCACCCAGTGGAAGAGTTCAGGTGAGGAGGGGCCACCCCTGAGGTCAACCAGAGGGTGCTAGGGACATTCAATTTGAAGCTGGCTAGTGACAACTGTCAGACACATGACCAGCATATAATAAAGGATAACAGGGACTGGTCAGACTCTCTCTGCCAGGGACCCTGGAATTCTCTAGAACGATGCCTTTTCCAATGGAATAGATCCAATGGTAAGTGTTAGACATCTTGGGACACTTATTTCTTCTAATGTGCCTTAAATTTCAACATGCAGAGGTCTACCTATACTACCCATGTGTAGGACCAGTCATGGTCATAGTGATATGCTTCAAAGCGTCGTCCTGATGTTCCAAAGTGATATTCCAAACTTGTTCTGGATGTTGATTTATTTGGGGACCTAACTGCTAGGGCTTTGTGGAGGTTTTTGGGGTGCTGCCATTCAGAGTAACCTCATACATTTATACCAGTCTTGTGCTCAGTCTCCACAGCCATGTGCTTCTAGTGTTGAAGCATTTCTTGGGAACACACAGGCAATGTAAGTGATGCCAACCAAAACTCCGATTTTAACTGACAGGTGAAACAACAAGAAATGATCTTATAAGTCTAAATTAGTATTTTAATAACATGTAATGTTTCGTTTGGGGGAATAAAATCTCAATCCCTTGGCATGGGTTATATAAAGCTCTTCAAAATATTGCCCACCTATTCTTCCACATCATTCTTAACTGTCCTCTCCAGGCCTTAGACGTGAATGTCCCTTCACGAGTCACTCTGTGACTTAAACATGCTATCCACTATGTCTGGAATAGGCTTTCTTCTCTTGTTTCCTGGAAAACGTCTGTGTCTTCTCTAGACGTAAAGGTAATGTCTCCATCTCTTTACAGATTTCTTTTGCACCGCCCCATCAATTTAACTTCCGCTGTCTTTGTTCATAGCTTGATTACATTATTTTAACAATGTATTCCCAGTACCTATTTACATAAAAATCTCCCCTGCTCCCCTACGTGCTCCTGGTATGAAGGGACTCTTTTATTCAGTTTTGTATCCTTACCACCTAACATAGTGTCGCCTGCCCTAGAAAAGGAACATAATAAATGTTTGTGGAATGAATAACTAAAAATAATCATAAAAAATATAAAGCAATCTCGATAATAAGAAACATCTGTCTTGATATGTGTGATAAGGTACACAACACAGGGCATGAGAAAGAAAAAAGTAATCCTGTCCTAAAATGTCCTATTTAAAAAGTCACAACGTATTGAAAACTGTAAAACATTAGAACCGTTCTATTTTAAAAACCACCTTTACTACAAATTCCCCCTTGCCTCTTGAAGGGACATGGTCCCTAAAAGATGATGATTAGTTATTGAGCAACAAGGATTTTAAAATTACATTCAACTCACAAGTTGGGAGATGCCTATGAAGGTGGAATCTGTTGAGGTCTGAATAAAATTGGCATTTTCTTATTTTCTGACATTAAGGTGCTGAAATATTCTGTCAGGCATTAACATGTTTGTTGATGGTAAGTTGGCTTGGCAGGATAGAAAGTTTGTGAGTTACACTTTTACAATCACATTTTCATTACTAAACACAGATCTGTATCTAGGGCAGATTATTGCTTGGAGTTATTAGCCATGTGCTGGTACGATGCATGAGTACTGTTTTTCTTGTTCAATTTTAACAGTGGAGCTGTGCTTGAAAATCCATTTGGTAAACAGTCTAATCTATGTCGACAGCCCTAAAGTGATGAGTGAACACATGTAAAAGAGTTAGTTAAACCAGATGTTGTGTATGGTAGAATTAAAAAGGCATTTAAGTACAGTGCAATTTTGCAAGTCATTTTAAGTGTATAGTACATATAAATTTATGTTAACTATAACATATAATATGGTTTACGTCCAAGTAAAAAGTATTATTTTGCTATTCTTTATATATTTATTAATCCTGCTCTTGCCAATACATTACAAAAAATTTTAAACCAATTATAATAAAAAATTGGGTCAAACCTGTAAATTTTGTGTAATGATTTTGGCTAAAGGAGTAGTTTAGTCACCTTGAATCTAACTAATGAAAACCTTTTGTAGAGAATAAAAAGATTTGAAACCGGGATAATGTCTCCTCCCCACACCCCAAAAAATTTTAAAGCAAAATGACTCTAAGCACATTTGTGATATATGGCAATGGATTTTTAAAAATTAATAGTGAACTTATAAGGACAACATAAAGATTTCTTAAAGGCTTCAGTGTCACTAACAAATGCCAAAACTCATTTCCACAAGTTGATTTTTGAAGCGGTTCATCAAAAAGGCCATAGTTCTTGAGATGCATATCAATAAAATGTCACATTCATCTTTCCCCGGTGTGATCATTGAATTATTTTCTGTATGAATGTTCAATTAGATCATGAAGTCCATTGAACTCTGACATCAGAATATTGACATCAGAATGGTTCAGAACACTGCAATGAACAATTTTCAATCCAGTTTATTTTCCTCCAAACAACAAAATATACTTCGGCAAAGAAAGACACATTCAGTTTAATAATTTCTAACCTAAATTTCTCCTTCTGTCTCACTTTTCGATATGAAAAGAAACACTATGTAGACCAAGAGTAACTGTTTATAGTAAGAGAAAAAATAAAGTTCCTTCTCTTATGCCAAGATTCAGTTGTAACCACCAATTAGAGGCCAAGTAAATGGAGCCCTCCTCTGGGTCTCTTAATGCCTTTTGACCACTGTTTACTGCAGTAGATTGTAATAATTAGCGCCGTTAAAGAATAAATATGAAAATGAGGGGGTTGCATTAGGTGATCTCAAAGGTCCCTTGCAGCATTGGAATTCTAGAAGTTGGTGAGCCAGAAACTGCTAATGTGTTTCTGAATGTACCAAAGTTATGTCTGGGGACAATTTATTCATCTGAAGGATGGGCCCTTTTTATTAATTTGGCTCAGAAATACAAGCGTAAATGAAAAGTAAGTGCTGGTGAGACACTAATAATAATATGTAACTCTATAGCATTTTACCTCTTACAAAGAGCTGGTATATACACATCATTGCATTTAGTTTGCAGTAACATCGTGAAGAAGTTCTATCACCAGGATTTTCTCACACTTTTGGAAAACTTGTAGAAAATGTAATATTACTGAACTATCCTTGGTTTTCTGACTTGGTTTTCCTTAGTCAAAAAGGCTAAGGAAACTCTGTTAGGGAACAGAGGATAGGTACCTAAATTCATCTGAGTCTGGGAGTGCCACCCCCCACCCCCCCACCCCCACAAGGCGAAGACCATCTCTACCTTACTGACCATTATATCCTTAGCATCTGACTCAGTGCCTTATCAAGGTTATGTGCTGGTGAAGAGAAATAAATCATACAGATATGTTGTGTGTCGGGAAATAGTAAGCACTGAAAAAAAAATTAAAAAGTTTAAGAGAGCAACAGTGACAGGATAATTTAAATGAAGAAGGAATCCTTGAGGAAGTGCCATTTGGGAGAGCCCAGGAAGAAGCAATGCTTGGGGAATAGTTTTCCAGACACAGGGGAAGCTATGACACTAGGACCCCAGGATCAGAACTTGTTCAGTATGTTTGAAGGACAGCAGGCTGGAGTGGAAAGAGATAGGCAAAGAACCTTATGAGACGATAGCACAGAGGTAGTGGTTGGGCAGGTGCCTTAGTAAGAGCAGTGATTAGGCAACACAAAATGTGTTTAAATCCACTTTCACATATAACTATGACAGTTAAATAATGAAAAAAAGCAAGTACAAGTGGGTATCTTGCCACATGTTTAGCTTAGGAGCTCTACTCTAAGAATCTCTATGTGATCTTTCTTTTTTTATCCTGCTATGAACTTGAGCTCAACCCATTTCACAGGTTTTTTTTTTTTTATTTAAGAAAATGTATGTTTTCACAAATCCGTATGTTGAGAGTTGAGTCTCCAAAACCTCACCTCCTTTCAAGTTTCTATTTTCTCACTTTTTTCTCCTCACCAATGGCTCTGAACTTTCTTTTAAAAGTGGCATATTAAAGAGCCTTAGATGTAAACCAACACTTTACAAAAGCTCTTTCACCGAATGACATTTCTGGAAGAGATATGAGCTGTTCTGTGCTCGAATAAATATCTGAAATGTCATACATTCTATTCTTTCTCAAAATTTCACACTGCCTATGGACAATTTACAGTCTCTGGGAAGTCTTTCAGTTTATAAGAAACAAACCTAAAGTTCCCTAAACATATTTTACCCTGGAGCTTTTTTTTTTTTTCACTGAAAACCCATTAATAATATATGCGACATATGTCTCTGGGCCAAAGTTAACACTGCCTTTAACCTCTTCTCGATGCACTCTCTCAGAGATCTACCTGTGTCTATCCATCCATCCACCCAACTATCTATTCATTTGTTCATTTTTACAGTTGGACTAGACACTGGGAATAAGATGCTAAATTAACATTTCATCCTTAGCTCAAGTACCCACCGTCTAATAGGGGAGAGAGTCACATAAAGAAATAATTCAAATTTAGTGTGATAATGCGATGACAGATCTATGCATGGATTATTATAGAAACTCAGAGAAGAGAGTACTTAACGATGCAGACCGTTATCAAACAGCCAGACTCCCCTTGTTTTAAAGTCATACAACCAAACAGAGATTAAAAGCGTGTTTCACAACAAACAACGGTAACAAGTTTCTCTGCCATTATATTGAATTTTCTCTTTATTTTTAAATTTTTTAACCCTAGAAAGAATTGAGTCTTAGTACCTTTTAGAACTTTACCTCTTACTAGGAATCTTACTGAAAGTCAAAGGGAAAAATAGGGTGCCAGTGTACTCTTCTAGAAATTCCAAGATGGCTTAAAAGCACTTTCAGACACAACTTAGAGAAAGGAGTTCTGGTAACCACTGATGAGAGGAAGAACACAGCTGGCTCAGTCTCCAATCCAGGATGCCACCTGGATACCTATGGGACGAGAGGGCCTCCTTGCTAATTCTAGGGAGTTGGCTTATGTCAGTGCACAATACCTAACTCTCCCCCTCAGAAAATCCTTTTTCAACCATTTGCTTGAATTGTTTAATGCTTAAATATCTGCTTGGTTGACCTATGCTTTAGTTGTTGATAAATGCAGTGTTTTATTTGAATTTTGTTTTGAACATCGTAAGTATAGCTGGGAAAAATGGAAGATAAAATGCAGCAAAGATTAAGTGAAGCTTTGGAAGAAGACAGATTATCTTTCTAATATAAACCTAGTACATTTTTAGTAATTGTGGGATGTGTGATTTGTCTCCTACCTTATAAAGGCATAGATCTATTGCATTCTGCCAGAATTTGTTCTTTCCTCGAAATATCTTGGAAGAGAGAATTGTAACATAAATACAATTTCTTTCCTCTGCAAATAAAAGAAGAGAAGCTGTTGGATAATAGCTGTTTCTCAAGATAGTCCGTGTCCCACACTTTTTGCCTAAATCTTAATGAATACAGACGAAGGTGAGAGCTTTGGGATTTAGATCTCGTCACAAGGGGGAACATTTATTTTCAATGATTCATGAGCACTCTTGAAAATACTAATTATTTTTGGCCAAAATCTGATAAGATAACCTACCTGCATGTTTAATTTTTTTTTTAATCGATTCATGCCCTAAGATACAGAGGTGATTTTAGCATCATAGGCATGTTTTGAACCATTAAATAATAATTAAAAAAAATAGTTAGAGTCATACTTAATAATTCATTACAAATTCTTTTAGAATTTTCATTTGATATAACCAAAGAATTTACTCAATGCTTTATGTAACTTTACAGTGATAGATATATAGATGGCTAGAAATAGATAATCTGAAAACTACTTTTGTAATAAGTGATGAAATAAAAAGGTTTTCTTTAAGAAAAGAATATGCCAAGGCTTTTTATCAAGATCTCTCAACTTTGGCACTACTAACATTCGGAACCAGATAATTCTTTTATTTCGAGAGTGAGGGAGGAGGTGTCCTGTGCACTGTAGGATATTGAGAAGGATCCCTGACCTCTACCCATAGATGTCAACAGCAACTCTCCCTCTCTTCCTAATTGTGACAATCAAAACATCTCCAGACATTATCAAATATTCCCTAAGTATGGGAAACCACCCCTAGATGAGAGCCACTATTTTAAAATTTAGGTCAACTGTTTGAACCCAGGATGAGAGAAAAAAGGGGAGAGCAAGATACTGCTAGTATTTCTTCTATATGAGAGATGAGAAAAAGACAGAAACTTCCTTAATGGTCTAGAGGCTGTGTGCTGCAGGCCTCCTGCGGGTGCCATTCACAGAGCTCAGATGTGAGTGCACGTCCTGGAGGTGAGCAAAGCTGTGCCTCTGAAACCACAATCTCTCTTCCAGGCTAGAGTTGTGGCCATGGTGAAGCGGAGAATAGAAACACTGTCCTGTTGAAGGCCAAGGACAATCATACAAAGTTGCAAAAGTGTGCATCACCTTCTGAGCTAATTCAGACCAGCCAAGCAGTCGGTTGCTCAAACTGATGGCTATTGTTAGAAACACCAGGATATGACGAAAAGAAACACTCTATCAAAGACAGATAATTGAATCTCTGAGAGCAGTCATGGGTCAGTGCCCACTTCACATACCCTCACGAAGATTCCCATCATCTTCTGGCCAGGATTTGACCAGCCTCTTGACTGATCTCCTTTCCTAGGCTGGCTTTCATCCAACCTTCCTCCACACAGCTGTCAGAACGTTCTTTCTAAAATACAACCCTGAAATGATCTCTGCCTTGCTTAAAATGCTTTGATGTTGCCTTTGAGATAGAGTCCAAGCTCCTTAGTGGCCTATATGCTGACTTCATCTTTTGACACCCTCTTTCACACACATCAAGTCCCAAATCTAAATGTGAATATGTTCCTTCCAGTCTCTCTATTCTTGCTCATGCAGTCCTTCCCTGTCATTGTCACCTCAACATGTCCATCCAGCCTGTATTCTTTACTGAAAAAGTCAACAACGAAAGCCTTTTTGCTGTTTCTTCATCTCTTTCTCCTCTCTCTCTCTCTTTCTCTCTCTCTCTTTCTCTCTCTCTCTCTTTCTCTCTCTCCCTCTCTCTCTCTCTCTTTCTCTCTCTCCCTCTCTCTCTCTCTCCCTTCTCTTTCCAATAAGCATTACAATTCTGATTTAACAATTTTATAGCTTACGTCCACTCTTCTATTATTTTCCATAACTCCTCTCCTCTCTCCTACCCTTAGTTCTCCTTCTACAACTCCGACTATTCCTTCTTAGTCTCTTCTGGCAATAACTCTTCTCCCTCCTCAGATGGTTGCATCCAGCAGCGTTCCAACATAGGCACTCTTCTCTTTTCGCTCTCCAATTGCTTGCTGGGTAATCACCTTTATGGAGCGACTTGACACTTTGGTGCTCATGACTCCCACATTTGTACACCTGGCCTCAGCCCATCTCCTGAGCACCAGATCCGATAATCAAATTTCTGCAAAGCAATTCCCCTAGATATCTCATTCATACCTCTAATTCACCATGCCCTCTGCCTAGCTCTACTTTTCCCATAGACTTCCTGATGTATTTCTTTTCTCATGAAATGTCAACCCTCCAATTGATTCTGTCTACTCGAGGTCTCCCATAGCTTTCTTGTTGTTACTAACTTTATTCAGCCTCTGTTGGGTGGGTTATTTTAAGTCTTTATCATCGATGCTCTGTGCTTCCTGTCTTGTTCTATCCAATCTATTCTTCACCTTGCTGCTGACATAACAGTTGTGGTATGTCCCTTCTTTATCTAAAATTATTTAAGGGCTTTTTAAATTAATGGCTCATGAGATATAGATCAAGTTTCGCTGTGGTAGACCAAGAAAATGGGAACGCCATTATGTCTGGACTACTGATAACACACAAATATCCACCATAACAGTCATCATCAAATAATTATATCTAAGAATGAGCAAAGGACAGAAATAAATTCAGAGCAAACAACATCATGTATCACATGTGGACATTAACTTCTTTTCTAGCTTTATCGGTTGCCACAAAGCCTCTTCTTCTGTGCACCTCACACTCCAGCTATGTGAACTCCTTATAAATCCTTGAATGTGCAATCCTACCTCAAGCCCCTGTGGCTTTTCTATCCTTAGGATATCCTTTCCTTTCCCGTTCTCCCAACCCTGTGGCCTTGAATGCCTCAGTCTCCTCTGCTTTTCTGGCAAACACATACTTTTCCTTTAACGCTCTGCTCAAATATAACTTTTTCATGAAGCCCTGCCTGACTCATTTTGTCATATAGACTAGATTTCTCTCTCTCTTTTTCATCTGAATTGCACCCTGTAAAGGCAATACCATTATATCTACAATTCTTTATTTTAATTACATTACTTCATTTACTTCCTCATTTGCTAGATTGGTAGGTTAAGTCGCTTTTGGGAAGAACTGTATTTATGGTTTCCTAATACCTACTACAGTACCTAGAGCACAGAGACATTTAAAAATATTTTTTTTAAATGAGAAAATAAAGAATGAACAGATTATAAGAATGTACCAGACATTTTAAGGTTTATTACAGCTCTTCATTTGCTGATTCTAAAACATTTTTTAAAGCTTGTCTCTTAGTATTGATAGATAAGGAACAAAACATATGATATATTACTTTGATTTAAAATAAACTGAGTGAAAAATGGTTTTTTTCTGGTTTGATGTGGACAGCATTTTAATAGCAAGTTTCATTAGGATTGACGTACATAATAAACATGACATCAGTGAAAGGCAAGAAGGAAAAAAAGTAGATAATAAAAGAACTCTATGAGGAAAATACCACATCATTACTTTTCAACTACTTCAAAATTTTGCCTAAGGAGGATTAAACATGGTTATTTTTTAATTCTCCATCATGCCAAAATTCTAGTCAAAGGATTAAGGAACCTGCACATCTTACCCAAACTTCTTCTTTAAAATGACAGAATTAAGTGGAAACATGGCAAACTCCTACTTTTCCTTAAGTTCTATCCTTTGAGTCCTTTAAAAGGAACAGAATCATAAAATTAACAAAAGGAAAACAGAGGCTATTAGCTGATGTAATGACAATGACAATAAAACTTTATAAATTAAATTTTCTATTCACATCCCTTTTATAAGGGTCACCATGAGGTTTGCCTCCAAGAAATGCTATGCCTTGATGATAGGCATGAAAGTATCGATGACTATAATTAAGACGGAAGACTTTATTTCAAGCAAATAATTGTTCACAGCTGATGGTAGAAGTTTGTTGTGGCCTCAAAATTCCATGTCTTAGGATGGTTGGCATCAGAGAAGCCAACCACTTGGATGACTCAATTAACTTTAATAGAACACAATAATTACCTATCTTGTAGACATGACTACCAGTCAGACATAAAAGAAAAATCTCAAGTAGATCACCAATCAGCAAAAATTATCGACGATGAGAATTTTAGAATTTCCTTCTTGGGAAAAATCTTGAAGCCATAATGTTGAGGCGTTCTCTATGACTTCTGCTCCCACTTAGAGAGAGAATGTTGTGGGGATTTCCATCGTGCCTGATTCTAAGCTTTGGGCCAGGGACAGACATGCCTGTATTGGCAGGGTTTGCATAACAGCATGATGACTGAGACAGACACAGCCTCTACACAGAAGGTGGGGGGAAAATGAAGAAACAGAAGGACAAAGTCCAAATTTATTTGGGGCCAAATATTGCAAGGTTTTGGCAGAGTAATGCCTGTTTTTCTCTGCTTTTTGGGAACACGGGAGGCCAGGTCTCCCACCCCTTCTGTACCACCATCTGCCTCAACCCTGCTATGGGAGCCACACGTGACAGTAATCTCTAAAAAACTGTGGTATTTTGACTTTTGATATCTGCTATATAATAGTATGGGGAAAATATTGCCAAAAAAAAATGTAACTGTTTGTATATTGTTTTTTTAAAAGCCAGCTGGGGAATGAGTTTATAATGGGAATGTCATTAGTATAAATTGCAAGATTAAAAACAAAACACCATAATAACCCATCCGTTAACTGGAAATAGTTGAAATGTGTAGAGTTAAGTCAGGGTGAGCAGTATATACAGGATCAGCCATATTTATGTCTTGCTTAATAGAAAACAAGATGCCCCAACTAATAGTTGCTGATCACTTCTCTCAAATATAGTCCATGACCAGAAGCTGAAAAATGATTTGCTCTTTAACGACAGCTTCGAATAAAAATTTTCATGGAATTTAGTTGGCCTTTCAGGTAGTAACTGTTGTTGTGTGTTTTCGTGTATACGTTATATCACTATACTGCAGTTGATTTAACCCTCAGGCCCTTTCAGGTGACCATATTGTGTCTATGGTTAAACAGAAAAAATATGGCTCATATTAGAGCTCAGGATCAGGAAATCCTGACTCCAGGGTTTGGAATAATAAGAACATTGCCATTACAAGGTTAGCATTTATAAGTGCTGAATATGCTAACCAAATGTTTGTAACCTTCACATTCGGGCTGTCAGAGGAATGCACCTGTATTTCATTACCTGACCCCAGAAACTCCACAGAAAGACTTGAAAATCGAGCAAGAATGAGAGTCCTTTCAGTCTTTTCTATAGAAATCTCAATCTCTTCGGTGGGAGGTACAAATAATAAGGAACGTTAGCTCAATTCTACAAGGCTTCATAGATGACTGCCTCTGGCCTCCAAGATAAATAGGAATTTATCACTACTTTATCACCAAGTAGTGATAAATTCCTATTTGAAGACCCAGCCCTATAAGAAACAATGACAGAGCATAGCACTGTTACTGCCTGAAGTTCCTCAGCAAACTCTTAAGTTCAGAAAATTAAAATAATAATAATAATAATAGAAGTCTACCTTCCTCTTTTTGGAAAAGTTGAATGAATAACAAAGCACAGATTATTTTTTAAATTTTTGATTTAATTAAATGAGATTCAGAGTTCTAGCCTTTCCCCTTAAAGAAAGATTATATGCTCTCCATTTCTTCAAATCTTTGAACTCTGATCTCAAATAGAAATGATGATATTGTGTGCTTCACTTTGGTACTGTGAGAATTAGTGTTATGATATAAATTAAAGATATCTATCTAAGAGGTCCAAAATTATCTATCTATCTATCTATCTATCATCTATCTTATCTATCATCTATCTTAGCTATCTACCATAGTTCTCATCCTCCTCCAGTTTTACAGCAAGTGTAAAGTCCAAACACCAGCAGTCTTCATAATGATCAAAAAGGAAATACTTTATCCCAATATGCAGGTAAACACAACTGAATTCCCCTAGCAAGGGGTGAAATTGGGTAAGTGGTGGATCGAGGTGTACCCAATCAGAATGTGGACCCTTTTGGCAGTAGACACTTATAAGATATTTAATTCATAGAGCAGATAATATCAGAAGATCAAACCCACCCTCCACTGCCAACACACTTCCATCCCCTTCCCCCAGGTAATGAATACCTACATCCATAATACTATCTTATAATAATTCTTTTGTATTATTCCAGCATTTGGTTTCCTGGTGAAGGTAGGAGGAGATGAGAGGAAGAGACATAGAAGAGAAAGGGCACTAAAAGAGCTTATTTTAATCACAAACACTCCCTGTAAGAATTAGGCATAAGATAATCTTTTGAATGGCTTCATTTAAACACTATTCAAAATGCTGGCAGAGACAGGAACAACAGTGCCGACCTTAGTTCCCCACCTAGAGGCCGGATACCTTTCCCAGACATTGAACCACTAATGGGAAATTAAAGGCAATAAAACAACAGCTGGAATGCCATAACTGACAAGGTTTATATTGTACTCGGAGCAATTCACACTTAAAGAATTTCCTTTCCAATCATCAGGCTTATTTCTTTCTCGTCAGCGTTCAAGTTGATAGACCCTCTCCTGGTGAAGTGGTTTTCTCTTTGTATAACTGAACAAAGCTGATCTCATCATAGTTCTGCCTCAGAAAATTTGAAGAGCTCTGCCCTCTGCTTTACCCCTTGCTGGCAGATTTGACTAGGAGAAGGGAAGGAACATTTGAGTGCCTGCTGTATCAATGCCATGTATTTGAGGCTCCCAACTCGTGTTATTTTTCTGTTTTGCTCAATGTCATGGGCACTAGTTTTCCCAACTTCATGAGTAGCTGAAATTCAGAGAAGTCTCAGGGATAACTATTCTGTCTCTTTATGAAAGTGCTCATGTGAAATCAGATTCTGTAGCAGGAAAGTAAGAGTGAGTTACCAGGGTCCACTGCAGGAGAAGTCAATCAATTCACATCAAATGGTAGTAACAATAATAACAACTAAGATTTACTGGGAACACTTCATGTACCTGCTACTGTACTGAGTGAGTTGCGTGAATTAGTTCATTTAATTTTTTATCTACTCCAGTCATCTTTACTATTATAATTCTTGTTCTACAGAGAAAGAACTGGGGCTTATAAGGGTTAGATAATTTATTTTAGGCTTTGGGTAGTAAGTGAAAAAGCTGGGATTTAAATCTGGGCCGTCTGAATCCAGAATGTGAGTTGCAAATGACTTTTGAGATACAAATAAGTTCATACGCATGTGCGCATGAATAGAACCAGGGCCATTATTGTCTGTCACTCTCACTGATATTAGAATATGCTTTCCTGACTGGGAGAAAAAAAAAAAAAAAAAAAACGATGGAGTTATAGCCACCTCGTTGGGAATACCGGTGGAAATGTGTTCCACTATTGAATGTCATCTGTGAAATGTGTCACATCTGAAAAAATGTTAAGATCTCTGCCTAATGGAAAAAACGGGTGGTAAACAGATGGTCACAATACCATCTGTCTCATAAGTGCTAAGATAGGCTCGTGTGCACAAGATCACGAGGCAGCCAAGATAAGGTTACCCACAGAGAAGTTTTCTTAAAGGAGGAAATGCTTGAGTTGTATCTTAGGGGAAGAGTTCACCAGGCAGAGAATGGGTAGATAAGCAACAATACAGAAGGAGAAATACAAGACGAGGAACATGCTGGGGTGGTGGGGATGGGGCATAGTACTGTGCGTAGTAAGGCGGACTAGGGGGAAATGAAAGGTGAATGGTTGTTGTTTTTGTTTTTGTCCAGCTGAGTGACGTGGGTTTTAACCTACAGAGTGATTGGGAACCATTTAAGGATTTAAATTTGGGGAGCAATGTGATCCTAATTTCATTTCTGCAAAATTACTCAGGACAAAATGTCAAAGGTGAATGGATAGAGGGAGAGACAGAAGACAGGAACATCACCAAGGAGGAGATAATTTTTAATGATCCATAGAAACCGGTGCAGACGAGAAAGAACATAGGTCTGAGCTAAAATACTGACAGGAAGATAAAGGGAAGGAGAGCTGTTTAAAAACAAACCTTAGAATGTGGTATTGACAGAACTAGGTGATCACTTGGTATGGTGGGTGAAAGAGAAGAAAGAATCAAGGACAAATTCAAGCTGGCTTACCTGAGCAACGGTGTGGACTATCGAGCTATTTCTGATGGGAAATGAATGCGAGACAAAAGAATTTGGGCTGAAAAAAATGTTTTCATTTTAAGAAGACGTGTGACCGTGTAGAGAATCTGAGAGGTAGGCCAAAGAATATGCCAGAATAGAGGACAGGGAAAGGTAAGGGCAAAATACAAAGCTTTGGGCATCACTGCTGTGTAATTGATGGTTCATGCCTTGGGAGTGGCGAAGTTCTCAGAGAGCCTGTGGGGTGGTATTGAAATAGAACTGAAAACAAGTCTAGGATACATAAAGGTATAAAAGCTAGTTTGAGGGGAAAAAGCCTGTAAGAGAAACTAGAAATGAGTAGTTTGGGGAAAAAAAAAAAAAACACACACCAAGAATGACCTCAGATAAGTCAAGAGAAGATACATTTTCAAGCTAAAAAATGTCAGCTGTGTCAAATATCCTGGATAGGTCAATTGATAAGAGGAATTAAAAGACTGCCTTGGAGTTTGACAGAGCAGAGGGCCCTGAGGCACCTAAGGAAAATGATTTCCCTGGCTCTGTGAAGGTTAAGCACTGGATAAAAGGGAAAGAAACTGAGAAGGTAAATTTCTTTCACTCAGAAAACTGCAAGCAGTTTTATATACCTCTGTTTTCACAAGACTTTATATTTAAAATATCTCTTATGTGTCCTAAGCACGTGAACTTCATTATTTATATTTCATTTCAATAATATCACCATGCTCATGTGTATCCATCGCAATCGATTCACGTTCATTCATTTTTTCAGTGCACAGGCTTCTAAATTAGCAACTTTGAGAAAATAAAATATATGGAGGCAATACCCGAATTCCTTTACATTTTCTCACTTTCATGGATTTCTTGATATTTATCTTTTCTTCATAACCATTATGATTCTAACTGGTTTGTGAAATGTCACTGATGCCGTTGTCCAATCTTGCATGATGCCCGCTCCTTGCTCCTCCATCCCATCCCCGTTTTTACACGATCCACAAGACCATTCACCTCAGTCTTCTGATCACCTCTTCCCAGGACGTCTTGATTCTGCCTTGTTTTCTTTTTAATGAATATATATATATATATATATAATATACTATATATGTACTATATATATCATTGTCACCATCTGATTTCATTCACTTAGGAAAATAATACATCTTGAAAATAAAAGACCATTTATTCCTTGTCATGTAAAATATACACAGCATTTTATTAATGTAATTTTTCATTTTCTCTCATGTGCTATGTAAGCACAACATGAGCTTATATTAGCACTACTCAGTTGCTTTACCCAATCAGGTTACCAGCAGAGCAGGACAAATGATTTGTACCTATTTGCTTCAGGTCCCACTCTGATAATAATTTAGGATTTTATTAATGTGACACCTTATAAGAACAACTAAAATGTTATCTGTAAAGAATAACTTCACACTATAGAATAAATTCTATACATATAATTAAGTTCATTTAAACAAAATGAGTTCGGCAGCTTACAAAGAATATTCAGAAGTGATCGTGTTCTGACTGCACGCTTTACCATAGCGATTGAAGGTGCTGTTAAAACCCATAAACAGGGTGCTCTTGGTGCCAGCTTGGCCTGTCCCTAGGTCTTCTTTTTATCTCTTGATGAGTCGGATTCTCAGTACCCCAGGCCAGTCCAAGCCAGACGGATTGCAGCTGGCATTTAATGTGATATTCTCATACAAATAATTAAGTAATTTGTTGCTTCTAATTCTCTTCTACATTGCTCGTTCATTAATCCACACAAAAGAGCCACTACCGACTGGCATCCTTTAAATCCCTGTTAAATGTCTTCTGTTCTGTGTTTCTGCCAGGGGAGAGGTTTTTATGTCTCTGTGACTCCGTGTTAGAAAGAAAATGTTCTGAGATTATCAGCAGAGAGAAGATTGTTTTCCATTACTCAAGAGTCCTTTTCTCTGTGTTTATTTCCTGCCTCATACTTCAAAAGAACCCTATGACAAGTTAAACAATTTGCTCATTCATTCTTTCAACAAATATTTACTGAGCATGACTTTAGGCACAAAGTTGGGAAAGACGACTTTTCATTTCCTTAAGGAGATCAATAATTATAGGACGAGTGCAAATGCGATTAATCAGGATTGTGCAGGTTGAAGTGGAAGCTCAGAGAGGCAGACTTATTTTAGAGACAGGTCAGATAAGACTTCTCTGAACAGTCAGTGTTCTACCTGAGTACTGAAGAATGAGGCGACGTTTTCTAGAAGATATGGAAGAAGGGCCTCCTGGAGAAAGAGGAGAGTATGTGTCGATGCCAAAGGTGGAAACATGGCACTGGAGAAAGGAGCAGGAGAAGAACTTTGTATATTATGCTTTGCACAGTTTAGGCTGTTTGCATCTTGCATAATGAGACTGTGTTCATCTATAAGTTATGAAGAATTAAAAGGAAAAATAAAACACGATCACACAAAGAGCAACCATATGACAACTTTGAGAAGGTTTGTTATGATCAGAGGAAAAACACCTGTCGGAGTGAGTGAGGCTAAGCCTGGAACCCAAAGCCAGAGCCACCTTGTACAAGGAGACCTTACCTGCCAATGACGGAATCTTCAACTGTTCCCTGAAGGCTTCAAGAAGACAGTGAGAGATTTTAAAGAGGAAGTGGCATTGTTTAATGTGAATTTTAGTAAACCACTTTGAAAAAGTATGGAAAGAGTAATAGGGGGGTTATATTGAAAGCAGAGAAACCAAAAAACTATAATTCGGGAGAATAATACTAAGGGCCCAAATCATGGTAATGACAGGAAAGGCAGAGTCAAAGGAGCAGATCAGAGAGAGAAAGAGGTGGGGGGCAGAGAACTAAGCAACAGATTGAATATGTCCCCATTTGGTATGATTAGGGTGGAATATAGAGAAAGAACTCTCTAGTTTGTTTAAGTGACTATTGTCAGTCACCAAAAAGGCACTAACAGAGATGGGACAATTTTTTTTTTTAAAGCTTGTTTTTGATGGGTTGAATTTTTATGCCCTATAGCAGGGGTCCCCAACCCCCAGGCAGAGGACTGGTACCTGTCCATGGCCTGTTAAAAACCAGGCCACACAGCAGGAGGTGAGCAGCAGCGAGCAAGTGAAGCTTCATCTGTATTTGTAGCTGCACCCTGAGCTGGC
>NW_011888823.1:1937190-1957756 GCF_000151845.1 Pteropus vampyrus
TGCCCATCTCGGCAGCTGCAGTAGTGAGGGAATCAGATTCAAGTCCTGATATCTTATGGCGACATCCATCCCTTTCACTAGGTCAGGCCTGACTTGGTTTTCAGATCAAGTGAGCTCAATTACCCCAATTTGACAGAAAATATAACGGAGACAGAGTTGCGAAATAAATTGCCAATGTTATAAAGCTACTAACTGTTAGAGACTGGGATGGACTCCCAGTCCAAGGCATTTTGCAGAATAATAGTCTTTTATAGTCAGTGTGGGTCTGATGAACTAATTTAAGGTATTAATAATGACACTTCATTCATAATAGCCTCAAACTGGAAACAATCTAAATAACCACCAGGATAAATGAAAATTTTTTTGATGTATTCATCAAACGAAATACTATGCACCATTGACAATAAATGAACTATAATCATATGCAACAACATAGTGGACAGACACAGAAGAGTAAGTACTATACGATTTTATCTACGTAAAATTAAAGAACAGGCTAAACAAATCAATGTCGATAAAAATCAGAATAGCGACTACTGACAAGGATGGGACATGAGGAGCCCTCTGATATGCTAGAAATGTACTCTTTTAATCAGGATGACAATTACAGCTATATAAATATATGAAATTTATTGAATTGTATGTTTAATATTGGTGCCCTTTATGTATGTTCTATCCCAATTTAAAAACAATAATGGACAGGAAAGAACTTGGTGAAGCGCTGAAGTATATGTCAAGCAGTGTCTTTAAAGTAGTTTCTTTAGTATCTGCATGATCTTAGTTAAGTTACTTAACTTTAGGGTTGTTATTTAGACAGGATAGATTGAAGGTGGAATTTCAACAACGTGATCTTGACAATTTAACCTCCAGTGTTTCCTCACGTCCATTGCCCTGTCTCCATCCAGGGCTGTCCTAATTCATAGCAGGGCAACTGCAGTAAGCATCAACAAGTCTGTTTGTCCCCAAGTCCACCTGCGCAATACTGCCAGTTATCCTTCCTAAATGTCAACTTGCCCCATTAACTCCTTCATGTAAACACTTTCGATGGTTTTCTCTTTCTTATAAATTTTTTTCTTTTTAAATTTTTAAGTCCACAATCATTAGCATGGATATAAGGTCTTTTGTAATCTTTCCCCAGGCAAGTACTCCGGTATCATCTCTTGCCTATCACCCATGCATCTTTCTTCCTTTCTTAACTCAATAAATATTTACTGAATGCCTACTTAGGTAAGAACCTCTGCCAGCTGGTGGAGAGATAAAAACAAATGAGAAAGAGTCTCAGCATTTTGTTTCAGACCAAAGAAGAAGCAAAGATATCCACATAGAATTGCAAAGCTAATGAGGAATCCACAGGAGGAGTGTCAGGCTCAGCCCGAGAGGATTTTCACTGAGCTGGCAGAAGATGCCGAGACTTGAAAGAGAAGAAGAAATAGACCTGGTAGACAGAGATAGCTGTGTGGCAGATTACGGCATCCCAGACTGAGGGAATTGCCCAAACAAAGCTATGGAGGCATGAAGGAGCATGGGCTCTCTAGAAGAAAAGAAAAAAAAAAAAATTCAGAAAGATTGAATCTGTGGTTCAAGGGTGGAGATGAGGCGTGACAATGCTTAAGTCAGGACAAGTAGGCAGGCAACCAGCATTAAGGGTCTTGTTTGCCACGTTAAGGAGTGTGAATTCCATCCTGAGGGCAGCAGAGTTCCAGACACACCCGATGCCGCAGCCACGCCAAGCTCCACATGGTTCCGCAGCCACTCCAGGCACTTTCTCAACTTTCTTCTTGTTCGTCTTGTTTCTTCAGTTCCAAATGCCAGCCCCGCCTGGCAAAATTCTATTCATTGTTCTCAGTTGTGTACTTGACAGCTCAGTGTCGCTTTTACTCTACTTGGCATGGATGCACATTATGCCATCAACCCCCATTAAAAAATGTTGTGTGAATAAACCCCGGCATCTTGCTGTTCCATCGACATTAGTGATAGTGTTCAAAGATGTTATTTGTCCTATTTCACAAGGGTCCTCTTTCTGTGTGCTCCAAGAAAATGTCTCACAACCAGGAAGAGCTGAAGTCTCTGAGATCCAGTGTATGTTCATCATAAGCATGCTCTGATTCAGCTTCCTAATTTTCTCAATATCTTGGTTTCCTCGCTTACTTTTATATGGATTGCTAGTCATTTTGAGATCCATCTGAAATCATACAAGTTGGAATACAAATGACTAGATGAATAAATAAACAAGTTTTTACTCTTCGAGATTTTTTAATGCCTCCCTTATTGTGAAGCCTGCTCAGAGGTTTCTGGGCAGAGTTACTCAGTGCCTGCTCGGATTCCTCACAACTGTGCTTATACCTTTATTTTAGTCCTCCCGTGTCACTTTGCAAGTAATCCCCTGCACGTTGGTTTATCCCACCTTTTCAGGAGCTCCCGTAAGTCAGGACAAAAGTTTTAATTTCCTTGTTATTTTCCCAGAGTCTAGTACTGTAGAATCAAAGGTCACATTTAGTGCTTGGCGTATGAATAAATGAATAGACATATAATGATATAAATGAAAGAAGGGTGAAACGTACCTTTTAAGAGATCAGGAAATGGAGTAAAAGAATAGTAAATAAAAACAGCGGTCAGGATCCCTCAAGATGAAAGTCTTTGTAGGAACATCTAGACATCTAGATAGAATCCAGTCTGAAGAGAGTGATCAGGATCAAAGTCTTATTTTGGACATGGAGTTGTGAAACAACAAGAAAAAGGGAGAGAAGGAAGTTGCTCTGTTTGGGCAAGAAACAAACAGGGCTGATGCAGGGCGCCTGGCCGTGGGAACGGAATCATAGCAAAACGTTTATTGAACTCTTCCTGAATTATTGCACTGGACACTGTACCTAGATTTTGTAAAAACAGAGAAACAAAAATCTTGACGGGACATAAACTCTTAATCCTCTGAATAAGGGCTGCTATGTGAGTTTCAAAAAAAAAGCAGGATTTGGAAATTCGCTTATAAAAACTTATGAAAGTATTTATTGAGTGCTTTTACTCCACAGTGAAGGTGACTCATATTAATAAACATTCTGCGTATTGTTCAATGCTTCACCATTTACACAGAATGACACATGGGCATGATCACCCATGGGACACATGGGAAGGCGGTTTTCTCTCTCTTTGGTAGATTAGGGGATTGAGGCCAAAAGGCCAAGGTACTTGCACAAGTTCATTTACATGGTTAGTGGAAACAGAAGGCGGTTTTCTGACTCACAGGCTATAGCACAATATTCAGTTTATTCTGCTGCCTCGGCAAGCTTTAGACAATACATGATATCAGCTTACCAAGAGGAGTGAAACCATTCTGGCAGTTTCATTGTGTTGGGTCACTTGTGATGACTTCCTGGAGCCTCTGGCATAAAGTCCAAATTAATCAGCACAGCATTCGAGGCCCTTCCCAGGCTGGCTCCACCTGCCCAGGCAGCACCATTCCCCACAGCCTTCTCCAGTTCACCTGTACCTGCTGTTTGTTTCTGTGATTTTGAACCAAAATGCCATTCTTTCTCTAGAATCATAGAATGTCAGTCATGTTCTTTATTGACTCTTATACGTTTTTAAATCTAAACAAATTCTGCCTCCATACCGGAAAATATATTTGTTTTATCCATAAAAATATTTAGATGACCTATAAGTTTATTTTCCCAAGAGCTTAGCCTTAAAGTAAAATCGAATCCCCAAAAAGAGGTGCCATGTTTATCCTCTGACTTTGGGGATAGCTTTACGTAAACTCTTGGCAGTGAACCCGAAGTTGACAAACAGACATTTTATTACACTATGAACTCACATAGGGCAGGGAATGAATGCTTCATTCCTCTAATCCTAGCACATGCTTCAAATGTATTATGTATTATTCAGATGAATGGATGAATGGATGGATGGACAGAAGAACAAACAGACAGATGGAAAGCTTGATGAATGACTATAGAAATGGAAGATACAGAGCAAAGAAAAAATTCTGTGTCAGTCATTTATTATTTCTAAAAATACATCCTCTAATTAACAGTTTGGTCTCTTTACCTTTTACAAAATGCCGTAACCCTTACTGACATACATACGAAAATCCCATATACGATGTGAAAATAAAGAGTGTATTTATATGATCGTCTTTTGGCAAAGACCCAGTAGAAAACTTCTAAATCTAATCTACCTCATTAATCCCTTTCTCCGAGTATGAAAAAGGGTCTTTTTTTTTTTCTTTTAGTAAGAATAATGTAGAAAATATTTTTGTTCTCAAAATCTTTGTGGGCTATATTTACTGTTTACGGATTGTACCTATTCTAAACGACGCCTGTGCTAAAATTCAAAATTTCTTCCATTATCAAGCGGACAATAGATGAGTTCCAGCAAAGGTGACTATAAAGTAGATTGCCATCGACTTCTATTTTGGAAAAAAAGAACAAAGGAGATGAAATGCATTTTCATATAATACATGTAAAATCGTCCCTTATTAAAAAGTAGAAAACACTTGGTGAGCAAGCAGCTAAAATGTGTCCGGGGAGGGTGCAAAAGGAGTAAAGGAGGTGCCTAAGGTGGGGGAGGGGCAGTGCTCCTTGGGTGGAAAAATAAAACTGTTGTGCTAGGGATCCTTGGGAAATCTTCCAGAAATTTTCAAGTGAGTCTCTTTTCTCTTCCACAGAAATTTTGAGTTAAATTACCTATATCAGCTAATTCTCGAAGTTTTCCTTATTAAAGGAGAATGAGTAAAGAAATAGGCAATGAATGCATTTGTCTAGTACCACACTCTGCAGTTGCCATTTGTATTTTAAAACCTCGTGAGCTAAGCACTTGCATCCTCTGCCATAGCTTTCAGTCTGGAGGATGGAGGAATATCTGAAACGAACAAGATGGGGGAGAATGGAGACATAATGATAGACATAATGATGGACATTTTGAAATCTTGGATTGTTCTCTTTTTAATGAAAATGTTGGCGAATCACAAGGACGTCTACAGTAATTACAAATTGAGGCGTTTGGTTAGCCTGGAAAAATTAAAGTGTATCATGTGTAATATAGTTTGTCTATAAAAAGGAATGTTTAGTGCATATGTAGAGATTTTAAAATAAATTATATTAATTCATTTAGACTTATTTTAATTTATACTTAATTTCTATGTAAAATGGTAAAAAAGAAAACATGTTTTGGGAGACTGAAATGTTTTACCTCTTTTTTTTTTTCTTCTCTCTTCTCCCTCCTTCCTCTCTCTCTTCTCTCCCTTCTCTCGTTTCCCCTGAACAGTGTTGGACTAGAAGCCAAGATGAAGTCCAACACTTTCAATCAACTTGCCATCTGAACTTACGTGAATCACTTAGTCTTTATATAAAATGAGAAGACTGACATTCCTCCAGATCGCTCAGCTTGTATGTTTCCCTGTTTAACCAAAATAATCCAGAATCAATAAACACTGCCCTTTTTTTTTCTCTCCAGATGGCCCTCTGTGTGAGCTTCCCCTGGTGGGGTGTGGCGTGTCACTGGACGCAAGATCTGTATGGATGGAGGAACTAAGGAACACTGACTGGAAGATACGAGATCTGATTTATTCCCCCCAAATATGTATGTTTAGCAATTTCTAGGCAAAAGAAGATACCAGGGATCCTCTCTCTGGAGCACAGTGTAGACCGCATCCCAAGGTGTTTAATGGAAAAGGGTGTATATCTCTCACTCTTTCTATCTCTACCTGAGTCAGTTTTCCCTCTCTACGTTCAACTAACATAATAAGCCTTCTTCCTTTAAGTCACCCTTGGGTTAGGCCCAGTCAACCTCTCTTATACTTCCATGGTTGTCTTCCACCCTGCAATCATCCTTCATCCCCAGGAGATAGCAGTGTGTCTTCTATTGGCCACTCGTTGTGCATTACAATCATTTTACATTATGCATTGTCCTGCCTTTTAGCAGTTCTTGAATTACTAAAACATAAAGCATCCTGAAGTTAAATCATCTCTCATTCCATGTATATGGCAGATTGAGGATGGCTTTCCATAATTGATCTTTGTTTCCAATCCTGTTAAATGGATTATTCTAGCATCTCTTGTTCCGAACTCTTTCTTTCACTCCTTTTTCTCACCCCAACATTGCTTGGTAACTTACTCACCCATCTTCTGCCAAGTAAAGTTAAGTCATTACACATCCAAAGAGTAACATAATAGCATACAGAGACGAGTGAATGTCTCAATTACTTTGTTACATGTCTAATGCTCCTCATTTTAGCAAACCAATGATCCAGTGAAAGGATGACATTTCTAAGCTCGGGTCATCTCATCTGTACTGTTTGGTTTTAATAGCATATAAGAATGAAATTGTTCTATATCTGCTTAGTAATATAAAAACAAAATTCACTAGCAATTCTCATATTTTAAGCATCACTTGGTACCAAGTTAATATTAACATGTTGCTGATTCTAAAGAGTGTCATATAGATCTGATGATGAACAATTCTCTCTTGCTACTGAGAGACAAAAAGAAGGGCATATTGATTGAAATTCCAGCATGACTAGAACAGCATTCTATAAAATGACCCTGTGTGATGTCTCAAAACTTATTTTTCTTCATATCTTTGTTCCTGGAAAATAATTTCCTCTACTTTATTCGCCTCTCTAAAATTGCTCTTTCAAAGTTGGTTGGGAGAAATGCATCCATTTTCTTCATCAAAACCATTATAGCAGGCTGAAGTATTTAGAGGAACAGTACTGCAATTCACTTGGAAATGTATCAAAAATAAGATGTATCGATGTACAGAAAGAAAAAGGGAGAGAGGAATAGTTATGTGATAAAGAAAATATAGTAAAATGTTAATGGTAGAATCCAGGTGGAAGATATTCAGGTGTTTACTGAAAAATTTTTCAAATTTTGCTCTGTTTGAAAGTATTCATAATAAAATGTTGGGGGAAAAAAAACATTAAAAGAAAAAGAGCCATTTACCCACTCTCCTAGTTCATCTGACAGCAAGCCCTCCAGTGTACTGCAGAATTTCCTCTCTACTGATGTGCAAATGGACAAGCCTTCACATTGCAAGGGTGTAATTAGAGCGCCAGTTTAGAAATTTGGCAGTCAGTGTTAAAAGGGAACACTTTCTACTTTGTGCTGTGCTCATCAAAAGACAAGATGAAACACACTCTTTTGTCATGATATTTTTGCATTGTAACCTGATGAAATTTAAATTCAGCTAGCTCCAGCATGCTTTCGCAAGCAGAATTCCATTCACAATACCGGCAAAGCTCACCTGTGCAATAAGGAGAAACTGAAGAAATGCTTTTTAAAAAAATGTATATAGCATATCCATATAATAAGAAAAGTGTATGTAGAAAGAAATAAATGACAAATAAAAAAACAACTCTCATAAGAAATCAGAATAGTCAAGAATAAAAGGAGGATGTTAAGAAATAAAAGATAAAAATTAGTGAACGTGGTTTAGTTCACCTCAAGTAATGTAATCTATTAATATAGGTCATTATAAAAATACATGTAGTATCTAACATGATAATGAATATGAAACATAGTCATATGGTCTCTGACAATGCCTCCACTCCATTAAAGCCAGAATTTTTCTCTTTTCCCTGAATTTCATTTATGAAAGAGAGGTGGTACCTAGTTGGATGCATGAACCAGTTAAGGAAGGCAAAAATTCTCTACTGTTAATTCTAGGGACAATTATTGGTAATGTAAGAACACATCACTTATCTAGTTACCTTTCTGAAGGATATACGGTTTCCTTGGCTATCTGAAAATGCTTATTGCTATCAAAGACAGTGTCTAGACAAGTAATTGACCACCTCCTCCTTATCATGACCTACTCTGTCCTTGTCATTTCTATAACTTTATCTTAAGCCAAAATAGTATATATATAAAAAGCATATCATGTTCAAAAAAATCGAAGCGAGTGTAGTCCATTATTCCTTTTCTTTCTCTTTTCATCTTAAAAATTGTCTTGGATTTATTTACTTATATTTTTTACACATAGAATAGTTTCTATTTTCCTTTTCTTCAATTAAATACCATTTAAAAAGACCTGGACAAAGATTCTGGAAACATTCTGCAAGACAAGAAGAAAAATATGAAAAAAAATTCAAACTTGGCCACCTGTATGATCATATGTTAAAATGTCATAGACACTTTGTTTCATGGACAAAATTTTGGCCTAATTTTATTTCTCTGGTAAACTTTGCTGATTTGTCAGCTACAAATACCAGAATCACTTTAGGATTTGAATTGTGGAGTTTAGAAAAGAATTTAAATTTCTCTGTAAAATAGAGACTTCTCTGTATCATATCATAATTTTAATATATCCTTGAATGTAATTTTAATAAACATACTTTCTCTTAGATGTTTATTCTATGTATTAAATTTATTAAATATTAATTTTTTGATATTTATTCAATTCTATATTCTAAGGAATTCTTGAATACTTAACTTCAAATTTATTAAATATTAAATAGAATATTTAATATCTGCATCCAAAACGTTTTAACCTTAGTTAGCCCTGTCTTCCTCTTATGAAATTTCTCTGGGTTTTTTTTCTCTCATTTTAGCTTCCAAGAGAGACTAAACTCCAGGTGGCGAATAGTTTGCTGATGTTCACTTTGTCAGGAGCAAAACTTTCATAGGGGGTATATTTTTTATAAGAACATCAAAAAAACACTAAGTCAAACTATTATAATTCCTTTGGTGATATCTCAAAGAGAAACAAAAAAATGCCAACACGTTTCTTAAAAATTGTTTTTTATAACATGTTCCTGAGTGTGTTCTCTCTGTCTCTCTCTCTCTCTTTCTTTCACCTTCTTTCTTTCTTAATCTAACCCTCTCACTTTCTCTCAGTAATTTTTAGAACCATCTAATAGAGTTTATAGCTGAAATATAATCAAGGAATGTACTCTCATGATGAAATGATGCACCAAACAGCCATAATTATCCAGTCATTATGCCATATTGCCTGTGTATTTTCTCCAATTATCTGGAAAAATCAGACAGAGTTGAATCATCTGAGCAATTGCATAAAATTCCCACTATATTGCTAGTGTAGACATGCAAAGAGTAAAACCTGCAATTTGACAGAGACCAACAATTTAGTAGTAGTTAATATCTAAACAAACATTTCTTTTCTTCTCTAAGATGTCTAACTTTGGGGGGGGCGGGGCGGGGAGGAAGTAGGTTGTAAAGAGTAGTGTTTTTTACTACCGTTCCCCCAAGATTCTTCTAAAATATGTTCCTATTGTCTCAAGGAGAAGGAGAACAAGGAAGTGGAAGAGGAGGAGAAGGAAGAGAACAATTATGATCATTAAGATCATGAAGAGTATTTGAACAACTCTTCATTGTATTTAAAGGTCTTTCAAGCAGAGTACCCCATGAAGACTCCAGAAATTTTTTTTTTTTTTAATTTACATGTTATATAAAGGAGTAAAAAATGCGTGATGGGAGATCTGGTAACTCATTCATAGCACATGTGGGATAACAATAGCCTAGAATCATAATAGCCACTTAAAGAAATTTCAATTAAATTCAGCTTTGGCACTATCTTAACAGATTTTTCTATCATGATAAGCCTATATATCAATAATTATTGCAGCCTTGAATATTTGATAAACAGGTATTTGTTTGAATCATCCTAATGCTATTTTTGCTATGAATACAGAATGTCTCCACTCTTCACAGCATATCCTGAATAGAAATTTGGACATGGGGTTGGCATAATTAGCTGTTGCCCCCCTTGCATCATTGTATCCATGGCAATATAATATTGGCTGCTGAATGTGAGTGAAATGTGAACAGAAAGGCCTCAGGGTTTACTCTTCTCTCCTAAATGAGCTGTTAGAAGATCATGACCAAGACCACTGACAGAGTAAACAAGGACCGAGGAACTGGCTGTAGGTGGTACCATCTGCAGCCATCAAAAACCACCCTTTAACAATCTGCTAGGCAATTATGAATCTGGATGGGGTACACTTGCAACAGTTTAAGTCATGAAAAATAGAATAAAAGAAAATAATGTTGTTATTATTTAATTTGCTTGGCAGTGGCTTAAAGTAAACCTTTATTCCAAATAATTTTAGTGCTACCATCAGTTTTAATTGTCTTTTTAGAGCCCAAGATGGCAGTGGTATCACTGAGGTTAATTTAAGCTTATGTAAATTGAAGAAGGTACAAAACATAGCCCTGTTCACATTTGCATTTTTTTTCCCCACAAAAACAAAAAGAAATGCCAATATATTTCCAACTTTGGGAGTGAGATTTTGGAACTGGGGAGCCAAGATTTCTACAGCTGCATCCACACTCTTTCTTCCCCTACCTAATTTTGACTTGTGCCTCTTGGGAGGCTTTGGTCTTAGAACCTCTTAAGAATTTGCAACTTTGAGGGTCAATCATAAGGAGTATGCTTTTTGAAGCCTAAGGAGGGGAAATTTTTCATAGGCTACTTTGACATACCTGTATGCATCTGGTTACCCAGAGCTCTAATGGAGTTACACAATGAGATTAATGTGTTCATGCCTGCTAACACAACATCTTTTCTGAAGCCCATGGATCAGAAGTGATTTTGACTTTCAAGTCTTATAACTTAAGAAATACATTTCATAAAGCTATGGCTGCCATAGATAGCGATTCCTCTGATGCATCTGGGCAAAGTAACTTGAAAACTTTCTGAAAATCATTCACTAGTTTGATACCATTAAGAACATTCATGATTCATGGGAAGAAGTCAAAATACTCATACTAATAGGAGTTTGGAAGAAGTTGATTTCAGCACTAATGGATGACTTTGGGAGTTCAAGACTTCAGTGGAAGAAGTAAGCAAATGTGATAGAAATAGCAAGAGAACTAGAATGAGTAGTGAAGCCTGACGATGGGACTGAATTGCTGCCATCTCAAGATAAAACTTGAACATATCAGGAGTTGCTTCTTATGGATGAGCAAAGAAAATGATTTCTTGGAATCTGCTCCTGGTGAAGTTGCTATAAAGATTATTGAAATGACAACAAAGGATTGAAGATATTATGTAAACTTAGATGTTAAAGCAGCAACAGAGTTTTAATGGGTTAATTCCAATTTTGAAAGAAGTTTCACCAAGATAGAGTGCTGTCAAACAGCATCACGTGATACAGAGAAATTGGTCATAAAAGGAGGAGTCCATCAATGCAGTAGACTTCATTGGAACGGCCACTTCCACTCCAAATTTCAGCAACCACCACCCTGATCTGTTAGCAACCATCGACACAGAGGCAAGACTCTCCATTAGCAAAAAGAGTAAGTCACTTAAAATTCAGATGATGGTCAACATTTTTTAGCAATAAAGTATTTTTAATTAAGGTATGCACATTTCTAGACATGATGCTATTATTACACAATTAATAGGTTACCATACAGTGTAAATAATTTTTATGTGCACTGTGAAATGAAAAATTTTGTTTAACTTTCACTATAGCAATAATTCCTTTATTGCGGTGGTTTCAAACCAAACTTGTAATATCTCTGAGGTACACCTGTATTATAGATATAATTTTTTTTTAATTCATATCCTATAAGCTTTAACAAAGTTGGATTGGGGATATGAAATCATTATAGAAAGGGACAGAAATTTTCCCAAGTCCACTGGAATAATGACTAACAATAACATACTCGGCCACATTTACAGATCTAACGATACAGATGCCAGCAATGGGAAGAGGAGAAGCAGGGTATCAGAGAGGCAGGCTGGCCCAGGAGGCTCAGGATTATGCCAGAGAATGATTGGCTGATCCCGCTGTACACCTGGCCAATAAGGTATTGCAGGACAAATGGGAACCAGAGGAATTCATGCCGCTACAGAAATCCTCTCCCAGAGTTCATCCTTTTGTGAATAAAGAATGTATCTCTCTCTCCTCTCCTCTCCTCTCCTCTCCGTCTCTTTAGAAATTTTAACCAAGAAAGTAAATAGTCTCTTTGAGCTTTTGATTTTCTCCGGGGAGAAGTGAGCCCAGAGGCACCTACCAAGAGGAGACATGGGAATGGCCTCAAGTTCTGATTGGTAGTGAATGTGGAAGGCAGGAGGTGGAGGGGGAGTTGGCAGAGGAGCTGGAGTCTTGGCTTTTTCTTTCTATTGAAGTGTAAACTCCTAGAGGCAAGACTGAATCTGTTTTGATCAACACTTCATCTATTATATATAACACAGTTCTCGGTATGTAATAGCTACTTAAAAATACATGATGCATGAAAAAATTGAAAGGTGAATTAATGGCTTTAACACAAAATGTGTGATCTTCAGCAACTCAGTCCCTCATCAATGTCCCTCAGTCCCTTCACCTGATGAATCATGGGTTGGGCTCCTCAGATTGCTGAGTGCTAATGTTTGCATATTCTGTGATTTTGCTTCAGTTGTAGGCAATTGTAGGCAAGAAGGGATAGCAGAGTGAGTAGAGACGAAAGGCAGTTAAAGGGATAAGATAAGGAAGAAGAAAGATGAGCAGGTTTCTCTCAGAAGACGTGGTCTCACGTCTTCTCTGCTGTCACTGCAGGGATGTGGCCCCTTCAGTGTTATACTAGTTACTGCAAAGTTGGTTCTCAGGGCTCCACTTCAACAGAAGAGGGAGAAGCCATGTTTCCCTCTTTAAGACCTGAGCTAAGTCTCACGTCCTCTATGAATTTTTCTTGGGTCAAGCCCATTCTTTCTTACCACCTCCCCAAACACATAGATGTACCTACTATCATGCTCATCTTATTTAGATTCTACTTCCTCTTACTGCTACCTCAGTGTCTGCTGTCAGCACCAACATGGCAGCCCTCCACCTGTTCTATTTTGGTTGATGACAAAGCTTTAAAATAAAACACAATTAAGTGGTACTCTGACTTAAAGGATCTTGATACTGTATCAATTAAATGTTTACTGGAACATTTTGTCTCATGAGAAAGGGTGAGGGGATAATAATTGATTACCAACCTTGGGAGGAGTTATGTTGTAGCTGAAACCTACTGGAGTTGGAGCGAGTCAAACCCTGGTTTCAAATCCAAGATCTTCTATTCACCAGCTATGTGACCTAGGTGCGGTACTAAGTGAAGTCTTTGTGAGCTTCAGTTTCCTTACCTGCAGCGCTGGGGTGAGAACTTCACACATAATTGCTTCGTACAGTTCTATGACTAGCACCAGTGTGCACGTAATGCGACTAGATTCTTACCATCACTTCTTCTCTCCTGAAAGGAAAGAAACACTGTCATAGAACACTTCTCTTGTGCTGTGGCTACATAGGGGCTAGCATAAAACAGAGATGGATCACTGGAATGATTGCAAAGACAGCCATGACAGATATTGAACTAGAATAGTATACAACACAAAGAAAGAGAAAAAATTGGATACAACACAAAGAAAGAGAAAAAATTGGATTATTGAACCCCCTCAAAGCTACAAGATTGTTTCTAATGGTCTCAGTCCTCCCTAAAACCAAATCTCAACAGAATCTACCCAAAGCACACTAAACTCTTTTACGCAATCTTTTACATTCAGCTAATGTTTAGCCTACATAGTTGTTAGATATCATGCTTGGCACTTAGTGGAGCCATTTCATTCGGGGATAGCTAAGAAATTATAATGCTTGCTCCAAAGAGTTCAGATAAAGAAATCTAGGATGACACATTTGCAATAAATCATGATACCATGTATTTATGGCTATAATAAAAGTATAAAAAAGGTGTCATTGAAGGTTGAATTAATTTAACCTCTCAAATTCACAGTTAAAATGACAGTGGGATGTGTGGATGCATTACGACCAAAATAACTTATTCCACCAATTTAAAGAAATATATTTGGAAGGGGTAAAACCTGAGCCAGCTTGATTAATGACCATCGAGCTGGTCAATGATATCTGGTCAATACTAAATAAAAAGAATGCTAAAGATCAATAAGAGTTAAAACGTGATTATGTCTAAATCACTCCTCTTCAAAGTACTTCATTCAAAGTGCCAACATTCACTAATTAATCTTTATAATATTGTGTTAAGAGTTAAAAGTATCATTATCCCCAAATAAGAAATAGCAAGGTTTAAGTCCTTTCACAGAAGATGCCCCACGTGAGACCTGAGCACTGAGGCAGGATTGCTAATAGGTTCTTGATACGGCATCTGAGGAGGCACCTCTGGCTAAGAGCATAAACGACACAGGTGATGACACGTAGCCTAGAGTCTCAGCTCTATTCTTTAGTATCTGCATGATCTTGGATAAGTTACTTAACTTCTCTGAGTTTCAATTTCCTCATTTATTCAAAGTGTTGATGCATTTCCCTTAAAAAGCTACTTTAATGTTAGAATGAGTTCATACTTATAAACCCTTGAAAAATAAGGGCTCCATTAACAGCAACCATTACTGTTGTTCTTATTATCATACTTATTTTAGAAAACACTGGCCATGATCTAGATAATTAGCAAAGGATGAGACCAGCTAGAAGAGGCTGAGAGCAGGATCAAGAAGCACCCCTTGGGACAGAAGAAAACTAATATGACTTGAGTTCTTGCTATGCGCCAGGCATTGTGCTGAACTTAGTCATGTACTGCTTAGTGACAGGGACACATTCTGAGAAATGCATCATTAGGCAATTTTGTCATGTGAACATCACAGAAGGCACTTACATGGACTTAGATGGTAAAGCCTCCTACACACCTAAGCTATAGGGTATGGCCTCTTGCTTCTCGGCTGCAAGTCTGTACAGCATGTTGCTGTATCGAATATTGTAGGTAAGTACTTGTGTTCTAAACATGTCTAAACATCCAAAAGGTACAGTAAAAATACAGTATAAAATATTTTAAAATGGTATACTCATATGGGACATTTTCCATGAATGGATCTTGTAGGACTGGAAATTACTCTGAGTGAATCAGTGAGTGAGTTGTGAGTGAATGTGAAGGTCCAGGACATTATTGTAACTGCTATAGACTTTACGAACACTGTTTACTTTTCTCCACTAAATTTATAAAACAACATGAGATTAAATCAAGCACAAGAGAAGCTGATGTAATCAAGAGACCTGGTAGGATGCATGAGGCTGCTGCCAATATATCATGGTGCACTGTTTTATAGTAAACTTTTTTTATAAGTAGAAAGAGTGCACTCTAAAATAACAATCAAAAGTATAGTATAGTAAAAATATAGCATAGTAAATACATAAACTAGTACCAGTCCTTTATTATTATTATCAAGCGTTAAGTATTGTACATAATTATATGTGCTATATTTTATATGGCTGACAACAAAGTAGGTTTGTTTACACCAGCATCACTGCAAACATGTGAGTCACGCATTACGATATGACATTATGACAGCTGTGACCTCTCTAGGCGATAGGAATTTTTCAGGTCCATTATAATCTTATGGGACCACCATTTCATATGTGGTTCATCATTGACCAAAATGTTGTTATGAATCACATCACTGTATTTTATGTTTTGGATTTTAAGTTATTTTCCCACTTCTTCCTCAAAATGACCCTGCAGTAGAGCAAGCAGAGCTAGTGTCCAAGCCCGGGCTCTTTCCTCCAAAACATGGCAGCTTCCTCTGCACCGGGACAGGTGCTGTGTGAGGGTGGTTCCTACCACAGAGGCGCTACGTGCAGGAGAAGGCTGGGTAGGGCTTCTCAGGAACGCAGGCTAGCAGGCAGAAAGTCCAGCTCTGGGAAGTCCTTCAGAGAGGGTGAGAGGTTAGGTGGTGAGCTAGACCTCAGGGGAGGCTCCAGGAGAGAAATGCCAGAACCACAGGACAGGACCCTCATCCCAAGATGAGAGGATTAGGAAGAAAGTGAAAATAAACACTCAAACCCAGAGAACTACACAGACATCCAGAGATGACAACAAGATACGAGGGCAGGGCGCAATGCATCTTCTGAGCAGCACAGATGTCAGAATTCAGAGCCCAGAATATTAGCCAGGAATGTTAGCTAGTTAACTGGATACCACTGAATAGGATTTTTATTTTATTTTACTTTCAGCCGCTGGACCCTGTGTGAATTATCAATTTATTGTCTCAGCTCCAGATGCATCCTTCAATATATGTTCTAAGAGAAACAGTGGATTCCTTCAAATATTTCTTCTTTAAAGTGAGCACGATGTTTCTCTGCCTCAGTAAAGGATGCTGGAGGAACATGCAAGAGGAAGAGGCTTCTTGCAACTTATGGGGCTGGCTGTAGGGAGTGACAGGTAGAGAGAAGGACACCCAACAGAGCCTGGACCCACAGCAGTTCCTCTGAGATCTTATAGTTACTCTTTTATCATAGTTAAGAATTCTTCATATTAAACTTTCCTCTTCAAACTCCTGTGCGATTTCTCTCTCTTGATTGGACCCATTTTGCTACAGCCCCTTCGTCCATATGAAATTTTACCTGAAATGCAATGTTACAATAACATCCAAAGTCCGTGCCTACAAAGGCACATGTGACCTGAATGCCTTCTTCCCTTCTGACACATGGTGGTCCCTTGAGTTCTGAACACACCGACTCTCTTTTCTGGCTTAACTCTCTAGTGATCAGATCATGTACCTGGAAATTTCTCTTCCTGATGCTCCTGGCAGAGCCACTGCTCCCTCCCAGTGCAACACCCTATCTAAGGACACCCTTCAAATCACTCTTTTAAAGTCCTCTCTTAATATTTTCATAGAATTATCAGTTACTGAAATTATCTTGCTGACTGTTTCTTCCCACCCTCACCCTCTAGCTGCATTTCCCAGCCCCTGTCCAAGAGGGTGGGGACCGTGGCTGTCCCCTCCAGCACCACCAGCTTTCCGCGCAGTCCTGACACATGGAGGGGCTCGGTAAAGATTCGTCAACTGAATGAGTGATAAACGTAGAGCTCTGATGGAAGCTTCCAGGCTCAGCCCTGTTCCCTTCTTCTACTCCCTACCCTTCTGTGGCCACTAAAGCACCTTAGTGGGACACCAAGACTTGCAGAACTATCCTAGGGCATATGGTGAGAGGTCCTTGAAATTCCACTCCCTCTCGAAGTCGTGATTGTTCTTCCAGGCGGGGCTCCAAGGCAGCGGCCAGCTCTGGGGAGAGGGATGCAGAGCCCGGGGACTGACGGGGCTGCACCATCACCAAGAACATTCCCAGGGACCACGCTGGAGCACTACAGCCTTCTCAAGATGGCAGACATCCTGCTCGCTGCGATAAACAAGAGATAACACGTGTGTGCCCTCGATTTTTGTTTTAACTTTTTTTTTTTTTTTTGTCAATGGGAGATTTTAAAATAAAACAAACCTAAAATTATAAGGTCCTAGAGCAGAAAAAGACCTTGGCATTGCCCAGTGCAGCCTCCTGACCGACTTACATTTCATCTGCTTTCAGGAATTATAATAATTACTTATTTCAAATAATAATGGAGTGGAGACCACCTCCTGCTCTCTGGCCTAGTGAGGAGGTGCTGATGGCTGTTATGGGAGTCAGGGTAAAAGGGTCACTTCAATAACAGAAGTAGCTCTGACCACAAAGAAAGTAAAAACAGGAGCCGACTCTCAGGCTGTGAGAGAGGGAGAGGAGCAGGAGGAAGCAGCGCAGTTCTTTGGGCAAGCCCTGGGGGGAGGAGGGTTTAAAGAACGTGTAAAATCAGGAGCCTCTCTCAGCCATTCCCACCACCCTCCAGGCGGGCTCTGGGGTCTGAACTCAGAGGCAAAGTAAGAATAACAGAAAAGGCTGGCCAGCGTGACAAAGGCAGAGTGTGGAACCAGCAAGGGTTTTCCAGACTAAAGCTATGACTGCATCTATACCTCTCTGGAAATGCTCTCTGTGAAAGCCACCTTTGCAGGACCAAGAAATTGCTGATGACTCTTTCTTCTCCTGCAGAAGAAAGTCCAAGGTAGTGAGCCTCAAAAGTGTATGATTTATTAATCAAATAAGTAATATCTAGCAGTTGGTATTTTCTTGGTGACTGTAATTTCTCAGCCCTATCTGTGGACATCCATAGAATATGACTTATGAGATTATATATATATGTATATATACATGTATACATATATATACATATATATATTTTTTCACACAGTTTTGACTTACAAATTAAATGATTATTTAATGCCTAGTAGAAAAAAGGTATAGCTTTTTTTCTTTTGCCATAGCTTTCAAGTATAGATAGCTTTAGGCAGTTTACGTGAGATGCATCATGATCTACTTAATAGCTTTGATTTCCTTTGATTGCAATTACCTAATTATTCCTCATTATTAGCATTGACAATAGCTAGCATTCATTGATCACCATGTGCCAGGCACTATACTTCACACTTTACGAACACAAACTTCACAAGAATCAAATGAGGCAGACAGTATATTACTATCACTGTTTAATGATGAGAAAACAGAGATTTGGAAAAACTAAATAATCTGGCCAAGGTCTCACAGCTAATTGGTGGGAGAACTCAAATATATACCCTATATTGCCACCTAAACTCTGAAACCCATTAATCTTTTTGACATAAACCGTCAGCCACACATTCAGGAAATGGGAATTCTAAGCACAGTTCCATGTACAAGTTCAGAAGTATGTTAAAGCCCAGTGTAATAAGAATTCCACATGGCTCATGAGTAACATATGAGGAAGACTCAGTGGGAAGAAGGAGATTGAAGAGGAAGTCAGGGGCCGGATTTTTCAGATGCAATGTATAGTATGAAAGGTCTTTAAATTTTACTCTAAAAGCAATTGACATATTTTGCCTTTTGTGTTTTGAGCAAGGCGGTGTGATATTTAAATTGTAATTTTAGAAACATTTGCTGCATTGAAAAGGAGGAAAATAGGATGAAGCAAGTAGAATAATAAGGATGTTGAAATGGTCCAGCCAAGAGATCTGTGGGAGCCTGAATTAAGGCAATGGCTATGGGAATGAAGAAGCATCAGACCCAGTATATAAAGGAGGTAGAACCAACCAATAGAGACAAAAAGAATCAAGGATAACCGCTAGGTTTTCAAGTTGGACAAAAACAGAACAATAAAGGCATTTAAAGTGATGCACTGTTTTGCAGTAAAGCGGGAAGCTTATAGGTTCTACTTGGGATACATGAGTTTTGGATGTTTATTTCCACCAGAACAGTGAAGATGAAAAAACATGATCTAAACTTAATAGAGCAAAAGTGGGGGTCCCTTTATGTTAACATGAACAATGATGATATCGATAGGTATTATTTGCATTCTATTTTCAGAAAATGCCAGTGTCTGTAAAAACACAAGTAGTTTTTTAAAATTGGATGAGAAAGTAAACCTATGAAAAGCAAAACGCCCTTTAATAGAAATAAACAACTTGTTCTAATGTAAATGAAAACAAGTGAAAGGTTAAAAATAGTCACGCTGTGCACCCCTCAAAGAGCCTCAGCAAGCAAAACGCATTTTGTCATAGTGGGGTAGCACTGAAGTGTTCAAAAGCACCATAAAAGTGGAATTCTCCAAAAAGTAATGCAGGTGTCTAGGTCGAATGCAAATAAAATGATATGCAAATTGAGCTATACTTGACTACAAAATCAGATGCTTAAAAACATTTCAGGAAAGTGAAATTTCAGTCTCACAAAATTCACCCGGTCTTCATTAAAATACGTTTCCCATTTGTGCCATTCATTCAATGTACTAAATGCATGATGGGGCTCCAGCTAAGTAGATTTAGAAGCTGATTATGCTGCATTAAATGTATTCACTTCAATTTTAGCAAGACTTTTTTTTTCCTTTAAAAGGATTACTAAAACAAGAAAAGTCGAAATTAAGACGGAAAATAAAATACCCTTTGGATGCTATAACAAGATTAGAAAATAGAATGGCTTCATGATATCACGTAAGAACATACATCCTCACTTATGTGATTTAAATAACTAAAAAATACATTTCCGTTGTGTTAATTGCTTTTACTCTGTACTTGACACATTCTGTACACATTAGTTCACCCGCTGAGACTGTATTTCTCTTGAAATACTTATACTTTGTAAAGAATTCTTTTTCCTCTTAAAATGTATAGGATACTCAACAATTTAAAAAATTATCAGAAAGAGCACCCTGGCAGGTGTTTAAGAGTATAGGCTATGCTATTAAGAATGAATGTCATCAATCTGGGCCTTAATATTCTGATTGCTAAAATGAAGATGTTGAATTATATTAATGATCTCTAAGTCTCTCCTACCTCCAAAAAAAATATGCTTTGGGAAAAACTAGTTGAATGCTATTAGTTGACCTTGATCTCAAACTGTTGCTATTTCAAGTTATAAAAACAAAATATAATGATCAACATTATAAACATCCATATGAATTTATTTATAAATGTTTCATCACAAATGGACTATATTATACATCAGTCAAAGCTCCCTAAAATTCAGTAGTTTCTACGATAGTAAATTCTGTTTGTTTCTAAGTGAGCTCAGAAGAGAAATAGCAGAAGAGAATGACTGACAAAACAAAAAAAAGAGAGAGAGAGAGAATTTCAATCATATATAAACTCATAATTTTACGTGGCATGAGTAGCCTCGCCTATGTATTTTCAGAAATGCCCTTTACATGGAACATTTTTTAAAATTCTAAAGTACTACAGCATACTCCCTTAAATAGGGCTTAGGATGCCCGCTTGCTTGCAGAAACAATGGGTA
>NW_011888823.1:1959546-1977726 GCF_000151845.1 Pteropus vampyrus
CTTGTGCTATTGTCATTCTGTATTTTACCTTCACACGTGTTATAAAACTGACATTATATTATTATTTTTGTTTAAATAGTTAATTATCTTTAAAGAGATTTAAATAGTAAGAAACTTCTATTATATTTTTATCTATGTATTTACTTTCTTTGGTGCTTTCCATTCTTTACATAGGTCCCTAATTCTATCTGGTAAGATTTTTTTTCTGCACTAAGGACTACTTTTAACATTTCTTATACTTCAGAACTGCTGGTGATAAACATTTTTAATCTTTTATATGAAAAAATACATTTTAATTTGTTTTTAAAGATATTTTCACTGTTTGGAATTCTAAATTGAAATGTATTTTTTCTCTCAGGTTTTTAACAATGTTGCTTTACTATTTTCTCATTTACACTGTTTCTGATGAGAAATCTGTAATCCTTGTTTGATCCTCTGTAAAGTATCTTTTTTCTTCTGGCCACTTGTAAGATTTTTATTTTTATCATTGGTGTTGAGCAGTTTGATTGTTATGTGGCTTAATGTAGCTTTCTTTATGCGTCTTGTGCTTGCGATTCACTAAACTTCTTAGATCTGTGGGTTTACAGTTTTTACTAAATTTGGAAATTTTTCAATTATTCTTTTTTCAAATGTATTTTCTGCTCCCTCAGTTCTTCAGAGACTCCAATTCCATATATATATTATGCCACTGGAAGTTGCCGCAAAGCTCACTGACATTCTTTTTTCTTTTGTTCTTTTTTTCCTGTTTCATTTTATATAGTTTCTATTGTTATGCCTGCAAGTTCATTGATCTTTCTTTTGCAATGTCTCATTTGCCATTAATACTATCCAGTATATTTTTCATCTCAAACATTACAGTTTTCAACTATAAAAGTTTTATTTGGAATTTCCCTTTATTTTTAATGTGTCAACTTATTGAATACATGAAAGACTCTTTTTATGTCCTTATCTGCTAATTCTAACAGCTGTGTCAATTCTGGGTTGGTTTCGAGTGTTTCTTTTACAATCATTAATTTTTGATTGGATAGCAAATATCGCGAACATTACTTTGTTGAAGCTAGGCGATTTTGCATTATACATTTTCAATATATATATTTTAAATGACAAATACTCTGGAGCTTTGTTCCAGAATTCAATTAGGTTATTTGGAAGAAGTCTGATCTTTTGGATTTTGTATTTAAGATTTCTTATATGATATCAGAACAATGCTCAGTCTAGGACTAATTTTTCCCACAGTTGAGGAAAGAGCTCCCTAAGTACTCCACCCAACACCTATGAATCTTAAGGTTTTCTAGTATGGCTGATAGAGCCAGACACGGGTCCCAGCCTTATTTGACTGCAGAGCACTTTTAGCCTAATCCTTTTAGGTGGTTCTTTTCCTAGCTTTGAGTAGTTCCTCACATGCATGTGTATATCAGTATTCAGTTGAATGCTAGAGAAAAATCATCTGCAGTTCTCTGGAGTTCTCTGTGTAGATCTCTCCGCTCCAGTATTTTGTCCTGTAAATCCTGTTTTGGTTTTCCCAGATTCTCAGATCCATCACTGCAACTCGGGGCATGTACCAAGTTCTGCTTGAATCCCCATTCCCAACACTGTAGACTGGAAACTCCTGACGGTAAGCTGGAGCAATCACCAGGATTCATTGTTTCCTGTCTCTTAGAGACCACTGAACTTCATTGTCTGATGTCCAATGTCCCATGAAGCATAGTTTTTATATATTATATACATTTTTTGTAGTTGTTGTTCCAGGCAAGAGAGTAAATTTGATCTCTGTTACTCCATCTTGAGGTATTAAATTAGTTTTCCATGGTTCCAAAATGACTTGGAAGCCCCCAAAGGGAATAACAGTGTGGTAGATAGCACAAAAATAGAAGTTGGGGACATAAAGTAATCAAAAGGGCTGTGACAAAGGATGGCTTTGAATTAAATTGATATAGATGTATAACTAACAGTCTATCGAGTTTAAGCAGATGGGAAAGCTTTGCAAAATCTTGAGTTTAAGGACACTCTCAATTTTCGAACTCCTAGAAAGATTCTATCTAAAATAGTTTTCTTTATACAAAATAAGAACAAATGCTTCTTGATGATAACATTTTCATAGTATGAAGCATGATAGATGATAGCTGATAGCTGATAGATAGATAGATAGATAGATAGATGATAGAAAATAGATGATAGATATATTGATTGATAGATGATAGATAGGTAGGTAGGTAGATAGATAGATAATAGATGATAGGTATAAATAGAGAGATAGACAGATGATAGATAAAAGAGTTAACACTTACAAAGTGTTAGCTAGGCATTATTAAAGTTCAACTGGTATTAACTAATTTAATATTTCAATAGCCCTATATGTAGGTATTAATAGTACCTCCATTGTACAGATGAGAAATCTGAAGCACAGAGAAGATTAAAATTTTGCCCAAGTTCGCATGACTGTTGAATAGAACTGGATTTTAACTCAGGCAATATAACTCCAAAGCCTGGATTTCTAACCCCCCATACTCTATCCACTCTCTAGCTAGACAAAGAGAGAAAAATAAAAACATACTGTTTCCATGTCTAGAAAAAGAACTTAATTTTCCACATCACATCCTAGGTATTCTGCAGTAGAATAATATTATTCTGCTTTTGGTCATTCAGCCTCTACTTCCTGTCCCTCTATAAAATTTTACTTTTAAGAAATGGACATGTTGATCAAGTTTGAAGTGAGAAAGAGAATCAGATACCTCAGAGGCGATGATTCAAAATGCAGCAGTAAGTGGACATAGAAAGAGCATATTTCTAAAAGACAAGGTCGAGAGTGCCTAAAAATATCTTTATAATGTGTGTTCGGAAAGTCTATGTCACAGTGATTCCCACTATTTAAAAGTTTTAAGACCCTACCATTTTAATCCAAATTTTGCAAATGCTTATTTAGAGCACTGTGTAGCATTAAAAATAAAGTGTTGTAAAATTTAAAATTTTACTTAAAAATGGGGCACCTTCTGAGATAACTGATGGCACACTATGGTATTGAAATCACTGAAATTTCAAATTATTTATTAAAATCACAACATCTCTAAGAGTTCATTGTAATACAGTTTGTCTTTTTAAATTACTCATGGAGATATAAAATACAGCATAGGGAATATAGTCAATAATATTGTAATAACTAGGCATGATTGGCAATAGACTTATTGGGGTGATCAGTTTGTAAGTTATATAAATGTCTAATCACTATGTTGTACACCTGAAACTAATAAAATACCGTATGCCAACTCTCACTGAAAAAAATTGTTTTACATTTTTAAATAATTACGTATCTGTATGTGAAGGAATACACTTTAAATATGACTTTTCTAATACTGATTAACATACTTATTGTAATTACTCATCCCAGAGCGAACAGAATTTTTAAAATTTATAATTGTATCTCTCCTTCTGAATAAGCCTACATAGATGAGAGTACTGGAGAGTCTTTTACAGTGTAACTGTAGCAGTGATTCTGCTCATGAATTCTCTGAGTGCCCCAGGCTCCCTCCTCCATTCTCTTCTCTCTGTCTACTCACTTCCCTGGCGATATCACTCAATCTCACGACACTAAAACCAATTTTATATAGAAGACCCTCCAAAATTTATCTTCTGCCAAGACCTCTCCTTGAATTTTATAACAAACTACCTCCTCAACCTCCACTTGGATTCCCAATAAGTATCTCAAACTTGACATGTACGAAGTTAGATGCTTGAGCTTCTGCCCAAATCTACTCTCCCCCATCTTCTCGTTATCAGTGAATGACAACTAAATCCTAATGGACAAATCTCAAGACTCTGAGGAATAAGTCTCAGTTTCTTTCTTTCTCTCAAATTCCACTTTGAATGCATCAGAAAATCCTCTGGTTTCTGATCACTTCTTACTCTCTATGCTGCTACCCAAACCAGAGACATCTCTAGCCTAGATTATCGCAACATCCCTCAAAGGATCTTCCTGATTTCATCCTTGTCTGCTACAGCCTATAAAAGAGTAGCCAGAGCGATCCTGTTATAAAAATAGCAGATTATGTTCATTTTCTGCTCAAAATCCTCTACTGGGTTCCCTCTCACTTAGAGCAAATGCAAACATCCTTACAAAGGCCTACAAAGAATTTTAAAATGTGTCTTGAAATGAAGGTCTCATTTTCACACCTCGTCTTCTACAATAGCGCTTCCAGTAGAATACAATATGAACCACACAAAAGCCACACGTGCAATTTAAAATTTTCTAGGAGCCACGTTAAAAAAGTTAAAAGAAACAGATGAAATTCATTCTAATAATCTATTTTCTTTGACATAACATACCCAAGATATTATCTTTTCAATATCTAATCAATAAAAAATTATGTATGAGATATTTTACATTCCTCATTTCGTACAGGCTCTGAAACCCAATGTGTATTTTATGCTTACGATTCATCTCACTTCAGACCAGCCACATTTCGCGTGTTTAAAACCTGCCGCATGTGGCCAGGGGCTGCCATGCTGAACAGAGAAGTTCTAAAACTTTTTCTTCTCATTCACTGTGCTCCCATTATACCTGATATTTGCCTCTCTCACTTCAACTTAATATATATTCTCAGTGACTTTAATTCTAGGAAACAAAATCCTGAATGTTTATAGGCGTGCAAGGATCTGGCAGGGGTGGTCATGGTGGTTGATGGACAGGCCATATAGGCAAGTTTTACAACAGAAATCTATGAGCCAAAAGCCTGATTATCTCCTTGAACTGGATGGAGAGAGGCAGGGGTAAACGTACAGTGAGCACAAGATCAGCTCTTGCAATGAAGTCTTGACAAAACTAATAAGGATTGGGGGAGACTCTCTTTTTTTAGAGATCATGTTACCAGAAAAGCTTGTTAATTAAAAATACTTGAGTTCTTCTATTTTGGTATAAGGAGCTTGAAAGTACTCCAACAGGTCTTGAGTGGAATGGAACCTCTAAGAAATGGGGTAAGAGAAAGGAAAGTGAAGTAAATAGATTCTTGAGTGAAAAGGAAGCCCAAGGAAACAGAAATCTGAGAAAAGAATAGAGAACCAACCTGATTCCTGGGTTGAGAGTAAGGAGTAGAAATGAAGAACGTTTCATGAGATGTTATTTCAAGGCCACAACGTTTCACGGAGAAGGTGTCTTGAAATGAACAACTGCTTTTTGAGGATAATTGAGTTGTTTCAAATCTTACAACAAAATAATAGAAGGGGGAAAAACAATCTCCATTGGCTATCTCCTCTGTGTAGATAATTCTGCATATAATATTCCCTTTCATCTTCACAACAGCCTAACAAAGTAAGTGGTTTTAATCTTATTTTCTTATGAAGAACTAGATTCAGAAAGATTAAACACCTTGCCCAGTGTCTCAGTCCATTCAGGCTGCTATAACAAAATGCCACAGACTGGGTGGCTAGTCAACAACACAAAATTATTTCTCATAGTTCTGGAAACAGGAAAGCCCAAGCAAGATCAAAGCATCGGCAGTTTCAGTGTCCAGTGAGGTTCTGCTTCCTGCTTCATAGATGGCCATCTTCTTGCTGTGTCTTCATATGGTAGACTAGGTTTGGAGGCTCTCTGGGGTCTCTTTTATGAGAGCAGTATTCTCATTCACGAGAGCTCTGCCCTCGTGACTTAATCACCTCCCAAAAGCCCCACCTTCAAACACCGTCACGTAAGGGATTAACTTACAACATGTGAATTTTGAGGGACACATTTAGTCTATAGCACCCAAGATCACACAGCAATTAAGTGATGGACCCAGGAAAAGAATAAGGCATGCATCTAACCCCAGGTCCTACGTTCATGCTATGGCCACCTCCCTGGCTCCCTGCCTTTTGTGGGAATTATTTACTTTTCCACAAAGATTTCCCACAATGCATCTGCTCTCTACTGGAAATGTTTCTTCATTTCTAAAGCCTTATTTTTTTTATCTTCTTTAGACTTAATACTATGCTTGAGTTAGACAATCAATAAACATTTAATGAATAAGTGAGAAAAAAAACGCCCTCTTACACAGGATATGTGCATTCTATTATCTTTTTTTGTCCAAACTGCAAAATCTGACAGTGAGAGCCTGTAAACATAAACAATATTCATAACAAAATATGCGTAGCAATTCAGGAACTGTGACCTCTTAAAGGTCACATCCCCTCGCAGGGTCTTATGTGCTCATCGGCAAAGTGAAATCTGGGGATTCTGAACAAATTAAACATATGCATGAAAAACGCTTCTAATTTTTGTATTATTAAGATTTTATAAGATATGTAATGATTCTTTGGAGGACTTTGTTGCAATGCTCATTATAAAATCTGCAAAAAAAAGGATTAAAATAAATCTCAGATGTCAACACAATCTCCTGGGCAATTCTTCACTAGACCAAATGATGCTATCCACGACTGCATTATCTATGAAGCTGAGAATGGTTAATGAGGCCCATCTATTGTGTAGAACCTGAGTTATGCTAAAAGACTTTTTCGCTTTTCCCAGCCGAGGGCTGTAACCACTCACGCCTGTGGAGAGAACCTGGCTTTTATACTTAAGGCAACAGTGAGAATGGCCACTGTGGTCTAAGGTCAAAAGATTTCAAACTTAAAACAATCCTTAAGTTGTATGAGGTCAGTCCTCATAAGCCAGTGTCAGGTTCAGTGTCAGGCAGGGAACCATGTCTTTTCTGTTCTTTCATTTTTCCCAGGACAGTACCCGGTACACAGTAAGAGCTCAATAAATACACATAGATAGATTCATACATATACACAAATACATAAGCATATGTGTGCTAATATCATTAAAATTAATATTCAAGTTTAGTTAATGTCACCAAAAATCGCAGGTACCCCTAATTATCCCACGACCTGAGAAGTATGTGTGTCGTTCTTTGGAAAACATTGAACAGTATGATGTTTAATATCATTTCCATCTCCTGTATTCAGGGACTTGTTTATTCTGTTACCTTCAGCCTCCTACTATGGTGTCAGATGTCTCTAAATAGCATTCCAGTTATTTGTGTTTTCATCTATAATTATTTTCTCAACAAGGATTTTTTAATCCCTACGTAGTTTTTAAAAGGAAAAAATAGCATTTGAAAATGTATCTTTCCTTATCTGAAAATTCCTGCAATGTGTCCTGGAAACAAGTAAAGATGCAAATATATCACTAGCGATATAGCGACAGAGTGATTCAAACTCTGAAAGAAGTGAGCCTTAATTCTAGTTCTGCTACTAACCCTCTGAGTGAGTATGGCATTGTTTTTTGTTGGTGGTGATGGTATGTTTGTTTGTTTGCTTCCCTGGTCCTCAGTTTCTCAGAAGTAACATTTAGAGAGTTGGGCTCCTGGGTGACCCTTAGCATTTTTTTAAATTCTAAATTTTTAAGATCCTAGGAAATTTATTGTAACCAAATTATGTTGTCATGACCAGCTTTAAAAAGGTAGAGCTAGAGAATGGCAATCATCTGACTACAAGGAACACTGGAAGAGTGTGCCAGGTTCCACCTCTTCCTTAATGAGTGAAAACATCCATATGATTAAGAGTAGGTAGGTAAATCTTGCTTCTACCACGTAATAGCTATGGAGATAAAAGTCACTTTCCCTCTTCAATCACCCATAGAATGGAGAAACAAGACCTACTCTCATATACTGAGAGTGTTAGGTAAAATATAAATATGTTATTTGCAATCATAGCCAGTGCATTGCAGAACCAACTTATAGCTTTAAAATGCCCTTATCAGGATGCATCGGAGGTCAAACGACAGAATAGAACAAAGAATCCACATCATAGAACTAAAGATTTACCGAAAGGAGAAAACAGGTCCAAATTAAACAAATGGCTATTCATCGTCTCTTTAGACTAAATTGTTGAAAATTGATTAGACATATCATTGTCTACAAGATCTAAACTCAAAGGAGTTGTTTTCATGACAGTTTAGGTAGTAAATAAATGGGGAACTTTGAAATGAGCAGATTAACAGATAATCCTATTGGTCTTGACCATCCATGTTGTTCGTCTCTATAAAAAAGAGAGTTTGGAGACAAAGGATACAGTTGGTTTCATATTAAGACAACTATCCATATTCCCATTTATTTTCTAAGTAAGAGCAATGTTGTTTTTGTACAGTCATGGTATCAAAGGCGAACTCTTTGTTTTGGAGGTCAAATGGGATATTTCCCCACATGCCCGATTATATGTCGACTATCTCTAAGCATATTTGACAATTTTATTATACTGAGTGCAGTAATCCATATCAACAGCTTATCCCTGTTTTGAATCATAAAATGGAGTTATTTAAAAAGAGCTAGATATCAGCAAACTGATCTGCATCTAGTCCTTCAGGGATTGGACGAGGTCCAAAAGTTAGGCAGGATACAGAACAGCTTCTTAAATTTAAACACTTCCTAAAATTGTCTTTTCACCAAAATGAGGCCACCTAAAAGATTAAAAGCTCTATTTTTTTTTTCATTAAAAAAAGAAAGAAACCAAAAACACATAATTACATTCTAATTTAAAACTCTAATTGAGTGCTCTTATATTCGTAAGATGTTCCACTTTCCTTTAAGGACAATATTCTTATTAGTCACACAAACTCTCTAATCATTTAAGGATGAGGCTTCTTCAAACCATATGCCTTTGTTGCAAAGCAAATAAGAAAGCGCAATCTTGTCTTTTTTTCCCTAAGTGCATCTCTATTATATACTTATAAAAGCAACGATCAAACACTCAGGCTAAAAAATGGTGCCTTCTTGGCTACAGCAAATCTAAAGACAGCTTAGGTTAGGCCTGTCTGTATTTTCTAAGGCTGTACTTCTCCTGATCTAAAGCCAAAGGTTGGAAATAACAAAAACAAACAAACAGAAACAATCAAGGGCTCTCATGGTTAAAGAACAAACAGATTTGGTTAGGGAAATAGAAGATGAAACTACCGAGCACATTGACTTTGGAACCTGGGAGACCCACATTTGATTTAGGTGAGTAACCTAATCTCTGAGACTTGCTATTGATAAAACAAGGGTAATTGTAGTATCTCTCCCAAAGGACTGGCATAAAGATGACGTGAGATAACACATTTAAGCACTTCGAATTATTCAGACAAAGTCATCAACAGATATTCAATATAATCATCATTAGTATGATCAGGAAATAATTTTGCAAGCATGAAATATACTACATTTAATCTTCTCCTGCTCTCTCTTTCTCTCTTTTCAAAGACGTGAAGGGAGAAAAGGAAGAAAACCAGTGTTCTCAGAGAATTGGCCATGTTGCAGGTGCTTCACATAGATTATCTCAACTAGTCATCATAACATCCACCTGGGATAGGAGTGATTATGTCCAAGGAACTGAGATTCAGAGAAAGAATAAGAATAAGAATCCTGCTGAAAGTCATATGACCAGAAAAAATATAGAGACAACCTAAGGCCAGCTCTCCAACTTTCTAGCTCATAATTATCCTGCTATAAAAATTTTAGGTGCACATACACACACACACACACACACCTGTTTCTGAGACAATTTGGGGAATTGTTTTTTGTTTTGTTTTTTGTTTTTTGGTGGGAGCTACTCACAGGCTTACACAATCTAAACATAGTAGCTTTTTATCAATCCTCGAAACAGTCCTGTGAGGTACTATCATTATCTCCATTTCATAAATGAAGAAATTAAAGGTCAGAGCATAAATAATGTGAAAAGTAAAAAGCTGGTAAGTAGTGGATTAGGAACTAAAACTGAGATCTGTTTGATGCCAAAGTTCTTATTATTTCTCTTATACTGAGACACTTTCATATGGAAACAAGGGTTTATTTTACTAGAAATCCTTCATTAAAATGCATAAAAACTTTACTTTTCAGGCTCTTAAGTTATATAAGATTTTATTTTCTCTTGGAAAAAATGAGCTGCCTTGTGGTGATCTTTTTTTTTTTTTTTTTGCTAAATTAAAGTAATGAGAACTAGTTCTTTTTGAGCTTGGTGAAAAGGATGAGTAACTCAACCCAGGCATCCCACTGGCTTCTATCTCATGTACTAAGGCATTCAACAAAGGGGAAAGGTTCTATTTGATTTTAGCAGAATGTGGAATCCATGCTGATCATTTGTAAGCTTCTTCCTGAAGCAGCTCTCTTCCAGCAGAGAGGTCACAATGTTGACCATCTGAATGCTCACGACCTACAAGGTGAACTTTAATATACCACATATTTCGACCAGGGAATTTCAAATTAAGCCTGTTCGTGGACTTTGTGTTTCCAAGCAGCTCATAGATCTTTGTCTGAAAGCATTGGTTATAGCAATGAGCTCACAATGGTATCTCAACAAATGCCTGCAGAACCAAAGAGTAAAGCAGGAGGTTCTCTGATGGACATTCTGAGCAATATTGCCTAAAACACTACCCTTTGGAACTTATTTGAAGAACCATAGCTGGGATTCTATTGCCTGAAAAGGGTACAGTCATAAGTATCAATTGTCATAAGTTCTTGAAGTGGCTTCTTGGGGGCCAAGTATTTTGACTAAAGCCATCTTACGGAGATTTCCACAACCCATTCATTTTTTAAAATGGAATTTTAAGAAGATAAATTGAGATGGAAATACACAGATGAGTATAAATTCATAAAATGATTACTTTGTATCAGAATAAGCTTCCAGTTAAGAGGATAAAGAGGAAAAGTGGCAAACTAAGCTAAATATGCCAACCTAACTTGGCTTTTGAAAGTTCTAACCTCAATATATAGCTCTTACTCTTTTGCAACTCTGAAGATTTTGAACAGCAAATTATCATTTTGATTTTTTTAAATGCTGTGCCTAAAGGTCTTAACTAGAAAGCATTATCTTGGTTCTAAATTTAAAGCTTGTCAGAGGAAATAAAGCTAATTATACACAGTTTGCTGAAAAGTATGTCTAACTATGAATCTGTTGTTTAAATGGAAGAAATATAAGTCTTCAAAGTGTCACTTTTCAAATTCTAAATTCCCATTAGAATTCCTAGCAGTTCTGGATTCTTCTTCCCAAATCACTGCTAAAATTGCTTAAACACATGCACGGACACACACCACATCTAGATATATTGAGAGGGCACAAATATTCTTAAATGTATAAATTAAAAAAAGAGAAAAAAACAGTGGTATAGAAGAACGTAAGATATAGAAAAACAATGGTGCCTCTGAAGCACCACCATTCATTCTAAATGGCAGTGGTTTCACTTTAACAGCTTCTGACTCAGTTTATGTAGTAGGTTACTGTCCTGGTTCCAGTGCTCATCACCTGCTGCTTGGACAACAGCAATACCTCTGGTCTCTCCTCCAGCTGGTCCACCAGCTTGCTGCAAGAGAGAACTCCTTAAGATGCAGATTGCTTACGGTTGTCCTATCCTCAGAAGCTTTCCATGGGTCTCCCTTGTTGGCAGAATTATGTCCCATTGCTATCCTGTGGCATTTATGGACCCTGAAGAGACTAATAATATATATCTCAGTCTCTTTCACATCACGCTCTGCCTAGAAAATTCAGATAGTATGTTCTGATGAGCAGTTGTGTTGTATCAAACCCAGAGATACTTACCCAGACTCCCTGCTGCCCTGGGGACATAGATTGTGATTAGGTTGTTAAATGTGAGAGCTAAAGCTTAAAATCTGTGGCTGGAAATATTCCAACTATATTTCATTAATTTATAAGAATCATCGATAGAATCAGCTATTAAAAATTTGGATTCCCAGGTTATGACTCCTCTCCCAAAGGTTTTGATTCGTTAAGTCTTGGAAAAGAGCCAGGAACCTGCAATTTAATCAGTTTCCAGTCATTCTGATGCAACCAGGAAGCAAACCCACACTTGGAATCATCTAGGATTTATTCTCTTCATTTTACAGATGTGAAAACTGAGACCCAGTGTAGTAAAGTAATCTGTCAGTGTTCATAAAGGAAGTCACTGAAAACCAGAACTGGAACTGGACCTGGAGACCTCCCTACTCCTGGTTCTCCCCTTTCTGTAATGCTGCCTACGCTAGAGCAGTAGGGGCTTTCATGCAGCCATCTCTGTGCAGCCTCCTGTGATCCCACAAGGACTCCATCTCTGCAAATCCACCTTTTTATGAGAACAAAATCTCTCAGAAAAGCTTATCACAGGTCAGTGAAAGAATGTTATCTTACAAAAGGCACTTTTTCCGGCTCATCTAATTCGTCAATGTGTGCTGCCTCATTTACGCTGTCTGTACAGTGGGAATAGAACTACCTCTCACTGAATGGTCAGTCAGCATTATCAAAAGCATGGGCCAAGATAAGAAATTCAGTCTTACCACTTGAACTACTCTATGACAGATTTCCTGCAAAAAACAATATATGTGTGCATTTCTGTTACAGCATTAGCGCCAAATACAAAATGGAAAAATCAGATTGTCAGTTCATGATATAGCAACCTCATGAGAAAAGTTTGTGCTTGTCATATAAATGCCTCACAAGTTGACATTCATGTTTTGGTCCAGCTGAGATACAGTTACCCTTAACTTGAGCTGAAATGTATACTTGGAAATGAATTTGATCCACCCGGTATGAGATTCTTTATCTGACTGACCTTCTTGAGGAAAAAAAAAAAAAAAACCTTGACATCTTTGATAGATTCATTAATTCATTCTGGATGAAACTAGTTTATGTGCTTAAACAGAAACTTCTTAAATACTCCTCTGCTTGACTTAACTAATTTTATGTAGCTCCATTTATTTCCATGGAATAGTGTAAGTACCAGGGGAATTGGATTCATGGTCTGTTTCACAATAAGAAAATGTGCTTAGTAGGGAAAAAAGTCTTTAAAGACATTTCCAGCACTGGATTATAAAATTATTGCTTTTTCTTACAAATAAGCCAACTTCCTCAAGTAAGACTTAATTATTCATTCATGCATTCAACAAATATATATTGAACACTTACTATGGGCTAGAAACTGCTGGACACTGAGATAAAACAGTGAGAAAAAACACATTTCCCTTGCTCATTGGATAAACAGGGGCTTCCAAGGGAACATGAACATTAATCATATAATCACTCAGAAGAGAAGTTTCTCATACTAGTGGAATGTAGACTTGGGTGTAATCAGTGAAGTCCCAGAAGCTTCTGAGAGGCACCAACACCCCTGATGCAACTGCAGGGGTGAGTAGAAGAAGAACGTAAAGAAGAGAATGTATAGGCATGATAGTAGAGGCATCATGACCAAGGAACAGCCTGGTTCTAAAGAAAGACACAGAGCTTCTCAGTCTATGAATATGGTTTTTTTTTTTGAAGTCAGCCTTGAGGCTTGCACCTTCTATGTAGGTCCTTGACCATATGGTGGTTTTGGTTTAGTGGACAAAGTACTTGCTGAGAAGAAGATGACCTGGGGAAGTTGCTTTCATTTCCATGGTTTTGGGCCTTTACATCTACAAAGTGAGAAGAATAAAGCCCACTGCTGAGGGTCATGGGAGGATTATATGAGATCAGCCCTGTGCTGAGATTTATAAACTGAGAAGTAATATACAAAAATGAAGACTTATAGATAATTAGTGACTAATTTTTCCAGAATATAGACTACTCTCTGGTAAAATAAAATTGTGTATCATCAAGGTAACTCTGTCATCTATTACACAGTAAGCATATTTTCTCATGGTGCCATACCAACTAGGACACCATCTCTCTGAGCCCTAATCTAAAGAGTGTTGCAGACTTAAGTGAGAGATGAGAGCCTCACTCGAAAACGTGATTTCAGCACCATGTGGCTATGCGCCAACTTCGTAACCCTAATAGTTCACCACCCATAGATCAGAGAGTGCTGGAGAATGCAAGTTTTGCCTAACAAAAGGATAACCACATATATTTTGAAGCTCCTCACTCATAAGTCTTTGAACTGATTGGCTAAATTGTATTGTCATCCTCACTCAGAATCTCTTCATTCCAGGGTCTTCCCCAGACCACTATAGGACCCAAGGGAACTCATGTCGTGCAAGAATGTTTTAATGAAGTTATAGTGTGGTCATAAAATGAACATCAAGGAAATTCTTGGCTAATTAATCTAATTAGGGATTGAAAATTTCAAGAGTGGTAGATGGAACGCAGAAGAAATGAAAGTTGATACATCCAAAGAACAACATGTGGCTTGAGGGTTTTCAGGGAGAGGGAGGTGGTCACTCTGATCAGAAATTCAATAAAGGGAAATTAACAAATTATGGCTTTAGTTATATTAATTCAATCTAGATAGGACGAATGGATCATTTGGTGAAAACAGATACTTAAAGTGGTATGGGGAGTTAGAAATTCTTCTTTCTGGAAAGAATGCTTTCCTACCCTTGTTTATTTTCTCTAGGGGCCACATTACTGCCTTCAGGAAGTGTTTTTTGTTTTTTGTTTTTTAGGAATTCTGGTGGCAAAGCTTAACTTTTCCAAAAGTTCCAGTCACAACAGGAGTAGCAAAGTTCCTCATTTCATCAGACATCGTGCCTCTAGGAGGAACCAGCTGTTGATTAGACAGTCAGAGCACTTCTGCTAATTGATATTTAACTCCCCCTCTATGAGGGGTTCCTCCGTTCTACTGAACAGAGGTCAGCCAAAGGTGGTCACTGTACAGTGGCCCAGGAGAAGTCAGAACACTGGACTGATCTACGACCATTACTGAAGCATCCAAAGAAATTTGGTAGGCGTCTCAGCTTGTAAATGGATGGAAGAAAGAGTTTGGGGTTCCCTTTCCCTAGTGCAAACTTAAGTTGCATAATTAGACACAGTTGCATCTCAGCATGATTTTAAAGCTGTAGTTGATCCCAAGGCAAAGTCAATTCCATGTCTTTCAGTCCTGGACTGAACAATCAAGATTCTTATTGGTTCAGTTTTTCCACAATACATGTAGTGCATGCGAGCATGCGTGCGTGCGTGAGTGTGTGTGTATGTGTGTGTGTGTGTAAATCTTATTTCAGGCTTCATAATTTTTGTTGGAGAGCCACTGTTTCTTATTGTATTCCATTATTCAGGTGGATATGGTATGCTTTCTCATTATAGCCTAAGTTAACCTTCCAGGTCTTTATCAAATTCTAGAAATTCTTAGGTACAGCACCAATGCAATGACTCTAGAACACTGCTCCACACAAGAAAATTTGGACTATTCTAAATAATAGGAAAAGTTTTTCTTCCAGTGAGCATAAAAGCTTTGAGTGGTACTTCCTGACATAGTATTTGCCATAAACACCCTATTACCCTTTCCATATTATTTTCTGTTCACCTCTTCTGTTTGCATTCCCAGGAAATAACTCGGCAGCCCTCTCCAGGTTAGTCAGGCTAGAAAATTTCATATATTTTCTCATTTCTGCATTGTTCTCAGTCCCTATTTCCAATCAGTTTATGATTTCTATCAATTGTATATTCATAGTTACTCTATCTATTCTTTTTTTTCCAATTACTATATCTGATGCCTTAGTTTGGATTCTTTTGATCTCTTTCTAAACTGTTTCAATGGCTTTTTAACAGGCTTCCTGCCTCTGATCTCTCACTTTGTCAACCCATCCTTTACACTTTCTCAGGTTTATCTTTGTAAAGCAGAGTTTTGATCATGGTACTATTTTAAAAACTATTTGACAAGTCTAAATGTCCATGCCCATGGTATAAAGACAAAAATCCCTCAAGGCTGTCATTGTCTGACCCCAATTCAACTTTGTAATACATCTCCTCTTCCATACATCTTAGAGAACAACAGAGAAGGTTATCTGCCATTTTTCATGTATCCCATTTTTTTTTCATACTTCTGTTTTTTGTTCCCTGGTTCTTTACCCCAGAATATAATGGTGAGTCCATCATTGCTCTCCATTGTTAGCATAAAAAATACATTTTCATACTTCAAATTCCAACTCATACGGCAACAGCTCTGTGAAGCTTTCCCTGTTCCTCTCGTTTCTAATTAATGGCTGCTTCCTCTGATCTCATTTTTCCGGTATATCTATTTTTAATTTATTTCATTATACTTTGTTGTTTAAACAGGTACTCAATTATATTAAGAGCATCACCATTGTCCAAAATGTTCTCTACTTGTTTTTGTATTCTCTAAAAAGTATTAGAGCATAATAAATACATGAGTTCTGAAGAATTAAGAAAATGGGGAAGAAAGTCTAATAATTTGATTTATCACATTAGTAGGACAGATAATAAAACAATAAAATATTACAAAAGATTTCCAAAAAAATGTTGAAATTCTTAATTTTAAAAACTTGTAGAAAATTAGGAATAAAAGACTTTTCACATCTTAAAAGATTCTATTTTAAATAGGCAACTAACTATATTCTAGTTTTTTTTAATTCTGCTCTCTTCAGCAGCACATATACTATTTTTTAAGTTATCAATCAAAATCATAGTTCTCATTTATTGCTTTCTTTCTTGAGACCAGATGAAACTAATTTTTAAAATAAAGTTTAAACCCACAATGAAGCTTTTCTAGAAATTTCTAGAAGAACGAAGCTTGGAGCTAGAGAAATGACATCTATGAAGCAAGGCAAAAGGATGTAAAACTAAAAATACTTGCATATTAAAATACAGTGAGGAACTGTCATTCTACCTTTCAGAATCTCAGGAAGATTTGAGAGACTCAAACACTAGCTATGCTGTTGGGAAGGAACAAGACATGAGACTGACATCCAAAGAGTACTTGAAAGTTTGCATAGTTAACTCCATACATATCCTATATGCAAAACTCCTGTCAGACTGCATAACTCTTCTAAATAAAGGAATCAAAAAGATGGGAAAGCTGGGTAAGTTGAACAGTCCTAATTTCTGACATTCAAGGATCCTAGAGCATCATGAAAAATTCCCATCCAAATCACACTACAATAAAGTCCAACAGTCAAAAAGCCCCCACTCGTGTGCAGTGTTGCCAGGGAGCTTTCCATTGTCACATTCTTAAAAACAGACAACTAAGGATCACCTGACAATGGGAAAATATGAAATGTAAATATATAAGTAAGTAAGTAAATAAACAAATAAATAAATGTCATGATAAAAAGAATAGTTGTCTCTAAAAGAAACAAAGGCAATTTAGGGGAATAGAAAGATTTAACAATTTGAGAAGAAGTTTCCTTTACTCTTGGAATAAGACCAAGATGTCTTTCTTCATTAATATTACTGAAATTTGTTTTTGAGAATCCAACCAAAGCAATAAGTAAAGAAATAGAAATAACATGTTTTTTGATAAGTGAAGAGTAAAATTATTTATGGATTATAGCGTTTATAAATATAAAATAAAAAATTTAATAAAAGACCTTTTTAAAACTGGAACACAAGTATTAAGGTACCTAGATGAAAAATAAATGCACATATCAAGAGTACCCATTAAGCACTTTCCATGTGCCAAGCACTCTGCCACAAGTGTTGTATACACTGCTGCTTGTGCCAGAATGTTCTATTTAAAAACACATTGTGAGAAAGAAATCCTAATCGATAACAGCAAACAATAATATAAATAATAAAGACTGAACTTTAAAAATATGCACAAGATTTGAGAAAACCAAAAAAAATCTTAACTGTTGTGATTAATTTAATGTGTCAACTTGGAGGGTACTGTTGGGTGAGATTAACATTTAAGCTGGTGAACTTTGAGTAAGAAGACTGCTCTTATTCCGATGAGTGGGCCTCATTCAATCAGTTAGAGACTTAAATAGAACAAAAAGACTGGCCTTCCTGAGCAAGAGAGAATTCTCCAGCAGACTGCATTCAGACTTAATTTATATCATCGGCTCTCTTGGGTCTCCATCTTGCTGGTCCATCCTGAGTATTTGGACTTGCCAGTCTCGGTAACTTTGTGATCCAATTTCTTTAATAAATCATTTTCTACATATAGACATATCCTATTGGTTCTGTTTCTCTGGAGAACTCTAACGAATATACTTTACTAAGATCCTTTAATAAATGGAGATAAATACCTATATGCATATTAACATCAAATCTCTCCAACCTACTCCTGAGGTTTAGCTAGATGAAGAAAGCAATCCTCTAGCAACAAAAGTAAGTATATGCGATCCAGAATCAAGTGGGGTGGGTGTGTGGATCCAAGCAGCCAAGGTGGAGTGAAAATGAGGAAAGGTGAGATAAAGTAGAGCCGTAAGGAAAGAACCGGAATGATTAACAAACTTTGTTTTATGGTCATTGTTTTCCCTCCCTCAGTGACTTCAAGACTTCATTTAGCCACATATATTTTTTGCTTGAATCAGG
>NW_011888823.1:1977776-1986499 GCF_000151845.1 Pteropus vampyrus
CACAAGTATTAAGGTACCTAGATGAAAAATAAATGCACATATCAAGAGTACCCATTAAGCACTTTCCATGTGCCAAGCACTCTGCCACAAGTGTTGTATACACTGCTGCTTGTGCCAGAATGTTCTATTTAAAAACACATTGTGAGAAAGAAATCCTAATCGATAACAGCAAACAATAATATAAATAATAAAGACTGAACTTTAAAAATATGCACAAGATTTGAGAAAACCAAAAAAAATCTTAACTGTTGTGATTAATTTAATGTGTCAACTTGGAGGGTACTGTTGGGTGAGATTAACATTTAAGCTGGTGAACTTTGAGTAAGAAGACTGCTCTTATTCCAATGAGTGGGCCTCATTCAATCAGTTAGAGACTTAAATAGAACAAAAAGACTGGCCTTCCTGAGCAAGAGAGAATTCTCCAGCAGACTGCATTCAGACTTAATTTATATCATCGGCTCTCTTGGGTCTCCATCTTGCTGGTCCATCCTGAGTATTTGGACTTGCCAGTCTCGGTAACTTTGTGATCCAATTTCTTTAATAAATCATTTTCTACATATAGACATATCCTATTGGTTCTGTTTCTCTGGAGAACTCTAACGAATATACTTTACTAAGATCCTTTAATAAATGGAGATAAATACCTATATGCATATTAACATCAAATCTCTCCAACCTACTCCTGAGGTTTAGCTAGATGAAGAAAGCAATCCTCTAGCAACAAAAGTAAGTATATGCGATCCAGAATTAAGTGGGGTGGGTGTGTGGATCCAAGCAGCCAAGGTGGAGTGAAAATGAGGAAAGGTGAGATAAAGTAGAGCCGTAAGGAAAGAACCGGAATGATTAACAAACTTTGTTTTATGGTCATTGTTTTCCCTCCCTCAGTGACTTCAAGACTTCATTTAGCCACATATATTTTTTGCTTGAATCAGGTCAGTAGATTTATGTAGTAGGTTCTCCTGTAACGGTTACCAGCTTCAAAGTTGCTGTTCTAGACGGCTTGTCAGGTTCTTGCCTTTCAGAGCCCTGTGACGAAGAATGAGTGATATGATGCTCTTCAGCAGATCGAACGCTCACATAAGTGCTGGCACTTTTTGGCTAACATCCAAGCCTGTCTTGTCTCCAGAAAAGGCATTCTCTCAGTTTTATCCTGTTTGTTATGACCCATTCTGCCTCCGCTTTTATGCAAGCACGGGGCAGCGGGGATGAAATATAGAGGGAAGTATTCTTCAATTAAAAAAATCAACATATCTCTCTCCACAGTAATAACAGAAAAGGAGCCATCTTGAAGAACACTCAAAATGATCTATCTGCCGTGCTTTGCTATTTTGTTCGCTTGGTTTTTATTTGTCTTTAAAGGTTTCTCCACAAACAATCTGTTTTAAATCAAATCCACACTTGACAGTTAGCAAAGTATTTTACTTCAGTAAATTTCCCTTTTATAATAACTTAATAAATATTGTTGAAATATATCAAGAATTACTCACAATTTCCTTCTATCACTTATCAATAAACTGTGTTAGTTTCGAGTCCTGTTGACAATTTATGTCCATTTAGTTTAATAAGAGATACGATGAAATATTATAATATTGTTTTTTTAGTTGCTCATTTTTGTCTTGAAAAACATAAGAAAATTTTCAACTTCAGATCTGTAAGATATCCATCTTCAGAAAGATGGATCGCTCCAAGTAAATGGTTTGTAACTAGACTCTTAAGTAATCGGTCTGGATTGCATGATCTCTCTGGTAGGGCAGAAAGAACTTTATCACGATGAAGGGCTGTGGCAGACCACACTGCTCTATCTTACTGTCCAGAGAAGTGTTTATTGAGCACAAATTCATGGATAATAGAATATTGGTCTAGACCAGTCCTTAGAGACTCTCTAACCATTTTACAGATGATGAGCCCATGACCTAGAAAAAAAAGTGATTGTGCCAGAACCCACAGTGAAATTAGAAAAAGAGCCAGAACAAAAATCCTAGTCTTTGGGAGAAGATATTTGTGGCAAATATAACTGACAAAGAATTTGTATCTATCGCATATAAAGAACTCTAGGGAATCAATGAAAAAAATAAAACGAGTTAGTTAAAAATGGGAATAAGATATTTTAATAAGATGAAATTCTGCTGCTTACAGAAATTTAGTTAGAGGGGCTTAAACCAGTATAGTCTGGTTTTCCTCACAAAATTAGAGATCAGGAAGGAGCCCATTTATCCGAGGAAATCATCAAAACCACGCTTCTTTCCTCTTCAATATTTCCTCCTCACATATTACAGATTACTTCTTTTTCTCCAGGCATTTAGTCTGTGTTCCAGGAAAAAGAAGAAAAAAAAGAAAGAAAAGAAAGAAAGAAAGAAAGAAAATTTCAGGAACAAAAAGTAAAAGACATGCTTTTTAGAAAGTTTGTCCAGAAGTTCGAGTGACTTTCACTCACTTCCCATTGGCCAGACTTGGGTCATGTAACCACCTCCAGCCTCAGGGGAAAACAGGAAATAAGTTTAACTGATATAACAAGACTTCAAATAAAATCAGAAGTGAAGAATAGATAGGAGGGAGATGATTAACAGTGCCCGCCAAAGAAAAATTGAGGCAAAACATTGAAGAGAGAAGCTTAATAGTCAATACATTTAGGAAAAGTTGTCTAATCTCACTAGTAATCAGCAAAAAAAAAATAAAAATAAAAAATAAAATGATAAGACAGCATTCCATACCCAATCAGAATAATAATATTATTTGTTCACAAAATGAAGGTAAAGGAGAATTTTCATATACTAAAAATCAAAGCATACATTTATACTATGTTTTGGAACAATCATATACTGTTACTTTGGAGGAAAATTAGAAAATATTTCATAAATTTCTCATAAATCAAAAATGGCCCTTCTGGGCACATTCTCAAAGAAACTTTGTGTGCTCAAAGAGGCATATATAAATATTCTTTGCGGCATTGATTGTATGAGAGAAAAACTATCAAGAACTAAGTTTCCTCCATGAGTGCATAGATAACTAAACTGATTGACATATTGCAATGAATGGATTAGATGTACATCTATCAACATGGGGTGATTCTTGGGCTTACACTCCATAGCTCTTCTGAGTCTCGTTCTTGCATCTCTAGGCACTATTGGCTTCTCCACCAATTTCCACAAAAAATTTTTCTGTCAGTAAAATTTTTGTGAACATGAAGAATTTACTGAAGATTTTGGGGAAATATGAAGGAGTCAAATTTGAAGGCCTTTGGCCTAATCCCATTTTGTATGCCCTACTCTGCATCACTCCCTCTGCTTCTTTAATGCTCCTAGGATTGCCCCACCCCAAGCTCCTGATTCTTTTGTCTGTATGCAGGGCTTTATCACCCCTTCATACCCATTCCCCAACGCACAGACTCCTTCAGAAGATTCGGGGCCTTTGAAGACCCATGTAAGCTGGATTACTGAGCAGCACCTCCAAGTCTTCAGCGAAGTAGTTTACCAACAAAATAGCTCTCTATCTCAGAAAAAGTCTGATGCCAGGTGTTCATAATTGAAGAATGTATTTACCATCTCATTACCAATCAACATTATTTTTATTGAAATTGGTACCTTTTCAACCCTCCTGGAGATTATTATTAAATTGTTGGTGCATCAGACAATCAATAACATTATAGCACCCAGGAAATATAATAAATGAAAATTTCAGTCAAATAACTGTGGGCTGAGAGTAGAAAAGAGAAGTTGTGACAAAAAAAAATTTATGACATTTTTATAGTAAATGATACTGTGGTATGAAGCTATCCTAATGGAGAAGGCTCATCCTTATCCACTTTTGCAAATAGAAATGATAAAACCATGAAAAAAAAAGGTATTGGGGACAAACAACATAACCCAGCTAGAAGTGCTTACCCATGCTATAGAGGAGGTATTTCAAACATCTAAATAGTAACGAATAACCCTCTCTTGTAGTCATAGATATATTTACTTAAAACACGCATATTTTGGAAGCAGAATGGCATATAACAACCATATGGCTAATGATTTACACAATCTGTAAATCATAGTCGAACTGGACATTTAATTTGTTATAAAGAAATATGGCGACTTATGTAATGATTGAGAAGAATTATGTGTTAAAGAAAAGAGAACTTCGTGTTTTGATTATGTAGGTAAGGAATGAAATTAAAGTGGTCCATACTGATTTATGGCTAAGCGTTCTATGACTATATAGACAGACCTAGGAAATGTATGTTTGCTTATTTATACCCGAGCGTTTTGAAAGTGCCATCACCAGCACTCAAGAAGATGTACTACTGACTTATTTATTTCTAATCCATCTCAAATCAGTGGAAACTACAGGTATGAGTAATTTTTAATTCTAAAATATGAACGTTGCTTTCAGATTTTCAATCTGAGTTTAAATGTCCCAAAAGGCATATAAAACCTTTCATGTTATACAGCCAGTACTGAAACCGCTTTCCCCTGACACTGTCTCTGGTGTTCACCCGTCTGCAGTGATGCCTACTAGAGATGACCATGACACAGGTAGCATGGGCAGACGGAGGAGCACAGAATCACTGCTCTTTCATAATTTCCAGCACTACCCTAATGATCCTGAGTAAGGCCTGTACTTGGTCACACTTATTACAAATGGTGTAGAAAATGGGACTGAGTAGGGGCAGAGTAAGGATGAGAGGGTCACAGTCATATAGGTGAACAGAGTCCCTACAAATGTGATCATGTAAATCTAAGTAACCCAGATAAAATAAAGTTCGTAAATCTCTTTTGTAAGCCTGATAACCTAACGATTTATCTCTTAATGGTTGGATGTTAACATTATAAGAACTTATGATAGGATGATAATATATTATGATAGGATAGATTTAATCACATATTTTCAATTTGCATACTACCTGATTCTAAAAGTAATAGAAAGTAACATGCAATAATAACTAATCATCTAGATGGTTTGAATTAACATAACACATAAAGTTGTGTAGAATGCTAGAAATTAAAAATTTGATCCATAATCTAGGTCAGTGTTATCCAATAGAACTTTCTAAAATAATGAAAATACTTTATATCTGTGCTTTTCAATATGATAGACAACAGAGACATGTGGCCCTTGAGCAAGTGAAATATAACTAGTGTGACTGAGGAACTGGACTTTTAATGTAATTAATCTGAATTAATTTAAATTTAAAGACTTACACGTTAGTGGCTACCATACTAGATAGTGCTGATCTAGATTACAAATAGTTTCTACAGTTGAGCAGTAAATTTAGGTCTGCTTCCTGTTACCCTAGGGAAAAAGGAGGGAGCACTGAGAAAAATCAGCTGGTCAAAGAAAGTATCCTCATTATTCAGGAGAAGCAGTCTCTTTATTCATTTACAATATCTAATAGGAATATATTTCATAGACTTTATCCATACAGTGAATAATTCCTGGATGTGATGGTTTTATTGAGAACACAGCGATGTTATTCATGTTGCTATATTTTTATGTAGACTCATACTAATCATTGCTGCAGAAATAATGCTAACCATGATTCAGGAATGACACCTTCATGGGAAATTAAAATATGTGGTTTGGTAATTTAACTTGTACAGGAATGAAACAGAAAATCTACAGAAACAGGTAGACAGCATGTACCTTTGTCTAACTCTCTCTCTCTCTTTCCCCCCACGCTCACACACACACAAGCACTTCTGAAATGAAAGAGAAAAAGCTATATTTAGTATTGTCTTTCCATAAATAGAAAAACATACAGTTATTAAAATTATATTTTTGATTAGTAATGTCAAATGAAAATGCTCATTGTGAAATTTTAAGTGAAGAAAGGGGAACATAAACTATGTATTTATGATAAAATTGATATTTCATAAAAATTAAATTATACATAATATCAATGTTATATGTTATACATGAAATTAAACTGGAAGCAAATACATCGATATGTAAAAATCATTTCTTACTATGAAAGAAAGTGATGAGGTCAATACATGAAGTGATATCGTTTCTTTATTGCATTTTTAATACTCTAAATTAAATATTTAAAGTGCTATCAATAAAAATAAATGAATACAATAATAAAACAATAAATATTTGTCTCTACCAGGCTACAATTTTATACAACCAGCATGAAACTTATATATGATATAGTAATTTGAGTTCTATCAGAAATCCTTGGTTAATCTAATATTTGAGGACACGATTTAATAACAATGGCACAAGTATGGATGTCCTGGCTATATACCTCCAGGGTCACCATCCTCCTTCTTAAGTCTAAGGCTGTGAGATGGGCTCCCTTTGGCTTCTTATTTTAAGAGATTTTGTGATACACTTACTCCTTCAATGAAACAGAAAAGATGAATGAGAGTATTCTGTATCACACAGGTTGTTGAAGGAGTAAATGAGATGAATTAAGTAAAGCATATAGGATGGTGATTAGCACATATGGAGGCTCAATAGATATCAATCACCCTTTTCTCCTTGTTTTTTTGTATAGATGGGAGTTTTCCATATAAAGCATACTTAAAAATACTAGATTTGCCATGGAGCAAGTATTCCTAAGAACATTAAGAGGAGTTAGCTCTCTTTAAACATTTTATAACAACTCTGCCATGATGGCTTATCTTTCCAAGTCTTATGTGAAATAAAAATAATTCTGGGCTCTATGGCTATTACCCATAAAAATAGGCCACATCTAATAGTTTGACCCAAAACAATAGTTTAGATGCTTCTTGGAACCATGTGACAGCTTGTAATGTAGAGCCAACAACTTCTCTGATAAAGAACAGAAATATCAAATGACAATTCATCCAAGAAATTCTTTCTTGGACCCAAAAGTTCATATTAAGTTTAAAAATAAATAAAGTATTTCCTAAATTTAAAAAAAAAAAAAAAAGGAAAATAAAGATCTCAAATAGGCAAACTTCAAGTGCTGATTTAATTCTTCTTTTTTTTTTTTTTGCAAAATATGCAGAATTTTAATAAAATTTGTCTAAACCTTTTGCCTAGACCCAATGTTTACACAGGATCTGATGAACAGATAATTGGAAGTTAGGAAGAGACAGGCAGGAGGGAGAACAAGGAGAAGCAAGAGATAATACATGAGAAAAGGTAACCTGGAGGCTGCTGTTTCTGTGTGTAATATCCCACATGTCTCCTTAATGAAAGCTTGAAATCAGGGATTGCTGACTTAATTGTGAGAGAAAGTGAGAGACGCTACACTTGTCAGAAGAGTTTGAGAAATACACTTCATTAAAGATGTATCGGCCCTCTGTTCTCACCAATTGTGACCAGCTGCAAAATGCAAACTTGTTCTTCACAGCAGGAATAATTTCATTATGGAACCATATGTATGCAGGAGAATAACCTACTTGATTTTCCATCATTTTATTTTAAACATATTGGTGGATATGTCATAAGCAATCACATTTAAAGGGGTAAAGAAATCAGATGCAAAGTTATTACCAATTTTAAAGATGTAAAAAATCTTTTTTACACTAAAGTATGGCAAAATAAATATGTAGAAAAAAGCCTTTACTTTTAATAAGATTCGACTTTTTTTGGAAATATGTTTTTATAATACTAATGACCACTCACAAATGATATGTTGCCTTATATCAGCTTAAGCTATGTTTATGCTAAGGAAAGTATCCTATAAACATAATATCTCATACATCCTATAAAAAGTGGAGGGGAAAGAATCTGTCCAGCAGACATGTGGTCATGATTGGAGCTGTTCACTACATATTTCTCAACCTCCATCAAGGCACCTTTTTTAAAGTTAGGCGGTCTCATGACTTGCTTTGACCCACAAAATTTGAGCACAGCCTATGTATGCTACTTCCAGGTAAATGTTTAAGAGCCAGCTCATGTTTTGATACATTCCCTCTTTCCCTATGCCATGGCAATCAATGTTGCTCCAGATACAAGAGAATCTGTCAGTCAGGATTCCAGAATAACAACAGCACAGGAACGAGCCCCCAGCTAACACACAATGGTGATGTAGTGCGAATGAGAAGTAAATCATGTTTTAAACCAGAGTAATCATAGCTTACCCTAGCCTATCCTGATTAATGCTACAATGAAATTTATTTTTAACTTTACATGTGGTTGTCTTCATATTGCACAGAGTCAACAAACAGTCATTCACTGAGTGAGTCAATCATTTATTAAGCAAATATTATTGAGTATTTCTCTATGTTAGACCCTAGTGAGACCACAGTAAGCAAGACAAATTCTCTGTTCTCACGGAGTTTGTATTCTATTAGGAAGAGGTAAACAATACATAGGCAAATGTCTTTAGTAGATGATTTTGGATTATAAAATGTCCTATAAAGAAAACAAGATAAATGAAAAATGACTGGAAATGGGGAGGAAAGTCTAGGAGAGGAGGTGATTTTTAAGCTCAAGTCTGAATAACTAGAAGGAGCCTATTGCAGAAATAATTAGGAAAAGTATATTTCAAGCAAAGGAAACATGTACAAACACAGCAAGTTTGATCTCCTTGAGACACAGGAAGGAAACCTGTGTGACTAGAGTTTAGTGGAGACAGGGAGGCAGGAGTTGAGGTTGGAAAGGTAGGCAAGGATTAGGGTAACCCCTAACATTTGTGGGTCCAGAGAAAAACCACAACGGGAGATCCTTGGCCCCAGCCATCCCAACCCCTTTTTCTGTCCCTATCACTAAGACATCGAGAGATTATAAATTCAAATGGTATTTTGACAATGATGAACAGGAGA
>NW_011888823.1:1987476-2002705 GCF_000151845.1 Pteropus vampyrus
TACAAACAATGCAAGAAAATACTTAATCCAACATGACAGACGTCCTCATAAGAAGAGAGAGAGAGAGACAAGGGATATGCATACATAAAGAAAAAGTCATGTGAGGACACAGCAAGAAGGCTGCAAGCCAAAGAGAGAGGCCTCAGGAGGAACCAAATCTACTGACATCTTGATCTTGGGCTTCCAGCCTCCAGAACTGTTGGAAGCAGTATTCTGTTGTCTAAGCTGCTTAGTCTACGGTACAGTATTATGGCAGCCCTAGAAGATTAATATAAAGATATTAAGTGTAACCTTGATTTTCCTGTTTTCTCATGTTTCTGAGTTCAGTCTCTTTGAAGGGTTTTAGTTTAATCCATGTTTATTGCTCACCCATCATTCAATGGAATTGACTATACAGTGACCCAAATTAACTATTAAGATGGCTGAAACACTAGAGCAGTTATTTCTCAATTTAGTGATCTATGAATTGTGATTAAATCTACATATAATCAACTTTTTTCCCTTAGTCTGAAATACAGTTAAATTGTTTTAGTCTCTATTAGCAATTAAATCAAGCAGATCCTATACTGAACCAATTAAATGTTAGAAAATCAACTAAATCTATCTCAAAATAATTATTGGCTCTGTGCAGACTAGAATTAATCATATTCTATGGAACTTTACAATAAATTCTATTATGGCTTCACGAAATTAGAAATTGTAAAATATACTTTATTAAGCTACTGTTCCCTGCAAGTTTTTATCATCATAGTTCTTCTGTGAAAGTATTAAAATCATAATGAGTTCTCCACATAGTCCCAAATGTGCTCATCATAATAGAGTGAACAACCGAGGTCTCAAAAACCGGAATGCATGAGACATGGCAAATTCATAAAGAAATCTATTGTGTAAGGGAGTAATTTGTGGAAGAATTATAGCGTATATGGAAGATTTGAAATAAAAAGAGAACAAGAAATTCATAGATGTCATTCGAAGTCAGTATAATATTGAAAAACAATCCTAAAGCTATACCAGAATGAGTAATAGGGAAATGATAATAAATTTTTACATTTTGTTTCCCTCAGAAAACCATGAAAATTATCTTTCCTTAAAAGTGTATAAAATTGGTGTATTTCAGTTTCTGGCTTTGACAAAGAAGAGGGTATTGTATTTGACCTCCCACTATAAATACTTACAACATTGGACAAAAATATATGAAGCAATTGTTTTTATGCATTGAAAAACAGTTTAAGTCTATAACCCTTGAGAGAAACTACCCACAGAAAGAGTGTCACATTCATCAGTGCTTTCTGCTTGGGACCACACTCCAAACCTGGGTACAAGAAAGTGAAGCTAAACAGGTAGTAGTGGTCTCCTTGCTCAGAAACAGCTGAGACTACACTTTCAAAGTTATAGAGGAAGTTTAGAATTTATGGAGTACAATACCAGCGAGAAAAAAGCTGTACTGAAAGAAAACTCCAAGTGTCTAAATATAGGCTTCCCTTTCTACCTTGGGTCAAATACTAAGCTGTACAAACAATGCAAGAAAATCCACAATTGCTACTGAGAGCTGTGAGCAGAAGGAATATTTTAGAGTTTATATGGTGCAGGGAAATATTAGAGTTCCACCCAATCTTATTGGTGGAATGACCTTATTAAGACAATGGTTGTTCAGTTGAAACACTAGAAAGACCATGCCTTAGGAGTAAAATTCATGCCCAATTATAAGAGCTCTATTAGACCCAACCTAGCAAGGCCTAAACCCAAGCCTTCACAGGGTAAAGCTGATTAAACAGTAAATTAACTGCCTCCAAAATAAAACTTAATACTCTCTAAAGAAAACAAAGTTCAGAATTGCCATGAAATATCATCAACAATTTCTAGCATTCAATTTAAAAAATACCAAATACACAAAGCATAAAAATGTACCCCGTAACTGGAAAAAAAAATTGCCTGGATGATAATGTTAGCATATGTTATATATGAATATATGTAAGTGTGCTTAAAAATGTGGTCTTATTATTAGTTATACAAGGTCAACAGATCAGGAGACAACCTCCATTGAAAAGAATGGGTGTTATACTCACAGATCCAAGGGAAGGGAGCACACTGAGCCATGGGGAGTCACATAGGAAAGCACGTCGGTTGATCAGGATGCAGAAAGAACGAGGGGGAAAATACCTATTGTCGTTTCTGTGAAAAGAAATAGACAACACAGGGTAAATAGATTTAGAATTGGCTAGCTTGAATAATTTAATGATCTCTGGGGCATGGGGACCGTCCCTATTTGCCTGATACCTGGCCTTGGAGTGATCAGGGCAGATGGATAGCAGCTCAGAATATGAAAACCTAAGAGGAAGTGTTGGGGATTTGGGCTTGGATTGCTTGGTTTGTGTATAAGAGATATGCTCACAGGCAAGTTCTTTACTATCTGTAGGAATTGACTAGACCCGGGAGGGCCATTCTGTCAAGGTCAGCAAGGCTCCCAAAACAGAAAATTTAAACAAAAAAAAATATATGATTAATGTAGTGTGTGTGTGTGTGTGTGTGTGTGTGTGTGTGTGTGTGTGCACTTGCATGTTTTCAATAATTTGAAGAAAATAATGATCACAGTGAGTAAACAGCTAGAGCATTTCAGCCAAGAAAAGGAAACAATAAAAAGAACCACATGATTATTCTAGAACTGGAAAATAAATAAATGAATTTTAAAATGTGCTGAATAGCAGATTAAAAACTCTGGAAAAAAAAAAAAGACTTGAAGACAGAGCAATAAAAGTTATTTATACTTAGGCAACAGAAAAAAAATACAAAAAAAAAAAGAATAAAAAGCACTTTAGGAAGATATATTTAAAAATCAACTGGTCTACCTTGTTTGTAACTGGAATACTGGAATTAAAGAAAAGAGAGGGAAAGATGAGCCCAGAAAAAAATATTTGAAGAAATAATGACCCCAAATTTCCCAAATGAGAGAAAAAAGTACCAAACCACAAATTTGAGAAGCTTAACCAATCCTGAGTAAAAGAAACACAAAGAAAACCACAGTTAAGTGTCACAGTGAAATCTCTGAAACTCAAAACTAAGAAAAAAAAAGTATTACGTACATGGAGAAAACATTATAAAATATAATTATTTTCTCATCAGAAATTATAAAAGCCCAAAGATAGCGAAACGTCATTCAAGTGCTGAAAAATACCCAAAACTACCAAATTAAAAAGATATATTCTTCGAAAAATATTCGTGAAGAAGAAAGGCAAAAAATTGACTTGTGCAGGTAAACGAATGCTGAGGCAATTCATCACCTAGTTTTTATTTAAAGGAAAATTGAGCCTTTTCTTTTTAAAATGGACAACAAAGCAAGGCTCTCACCACTTATATTAAACACTGTACTAAAAACAAGAGCAAAATAAAAAGGCATAAGCATTGGGAAAAAGCAGTAAAGTTATCTTCATTCACAGACAACATGATTATTGATGTAGAAAATCCTAAAGAATCTTCGAAAAAATTATTAAATTCATAAGTAAATTTAGATAGATCAAAGAATATAAGGCCAATTAATAACCAATTATAAATCTACATAACAATCTTTAACAATTAGAAAATAAAACTTAGAACAGTATTGTTTATAATAGCATCATAAAACAAAGAAATATTTAGAGATAATTTTGATAAAATATATAGAAGATCTATATACTGGGAACTACAAAACATTCTTAAGAGAAATTGGAAACCTAAATAAAAAATAAGAAAACATATCAGATTTATGGATTGGGAAAGTCAAAATTGTTAAGAGGTCATTCTTCCCAAATTGATCTAAAGATTGATCACATTCCCAAACAAAATCACAGCAGAGCATTTTGTAGAAATCAACTAGTTGATTTTAAAATATATCGAATATAAAGATTTAAAATATAGAGAACATCAATAAACAGAAATTTTGAAAATAAAAAAGTAGGAGGACCCATCATACCTGATTTCAAGACTGCTTATATATCTACAAATTTAAGGGAATTAGATATTGATTTAAGAACGAACTAATTAATTGAACACAATAAAAAGTCCAGAATTAGACATAGACTTATGTGGTCAATTGCTTTTCAACAAAGGTGTGAAAGCAATTCAATGGAATAAAGAAACTTGTTTTATAAATAATGTTAAAACAATTAGATATCTATATGGGATGCATTGTATCTCAACCTCTAATTCTTATCCCACACAATAATTACATTGAAATAATTAATAGACCTCAATAAAAAAATCTAAAACAATAAAACTTCTAGAGAAAACATAAAATTTTTATGTCAATTTGGAATAGGCAAAGATTTCTTAGGATACAGAAAGTACTATTTGAAAAAAAATTAAAAATAGAACTTAAAATTATTTTATAATTATCAAAAGTCACCATATGTGGCGTGTCAATAGAGACGGAGTTTGTATGTATTTGTGTGGTGGGCACGATTTTGCTGTAAACTTAAAACTGCTCTAAAAATAAATGTTTATAAATTTTAAAAAAGAGCACCATAAAGAAAATGAATAATCAAGTGACAAACTAGGATAAAATATCTATACTTTTATATATAATATGTTATATATAATGTTTGTATATACTTATGTATGACAAAGGATTTACATCAAGAGTATGTAAAGAACTCCTATAATTCATAATAAACAGGCAAAAAAAATTGCCTAAAGACTTAGACACTTCACAAAAGAATACATACAGATGGCTAATAAATACATAAAAGACTGCTCATCATCATTAGTCAGAAGAGAAAACATACACACACACACACACACACACACACATACACAATGAAGTAAGACTTACATCAAAATGGCTAAAAATAGAAAGATCGACAATACCAAATATCGGCAAGGATATGGAGCAACTATATTTTGTTATTGGAAGTATAAAATGTTACAGTATCTTTGGATAATTGTTTAACAATTTTTTTTTCATAAAGTTAAAGATACGTTTACTCTAAGGATGTCACCCAGTCATAGATAGGGTCCAGGAGCCAGAGCCCACTCAATGACACATTACACATATACGAGACTAAGCAAATCTATTCTTAAGTGTTTACCCAGAAGTGATGAAAATGTATGTTCAATCAAAGACCTGTGTAAAAATGTTCTGAAGAGTGTAAATTATAATAATGCAAAAGCGAATCAACTCACTTGTTCACAGCGAAGCAGAACTAACAAACACATTGTGCTATGTCCCCACGATGGAAGATGACCACCATGTGCTGGAGTGGGCTCATGCCGGGTCACAGAACTGACGATTTGATTTTCAGAAATTTTTCAAAATGACTGAAAACATGTTGGTAGCTTGAAATTTGCTACTTTGTACAGTATTTACATCAGGAAAATTGGCAAACGCTACCATTCAGAGTTTTTTATTGTATTTTGTGTTTTGTTGTTCTTAGGGATTTTTGTTTTTTGTTTTGAGAGCTAGTTGTTAAACATTTATCAGCACATCACTGAATACAACTCAAAAATAAAAAAGAAACATACTATTAGGATTCTAAGGACATAGCTGAATCTCAAAAGCACTATGCTGAGTAAATGAAGCTGGCCACAAAAGAGTACAAATTTTATTCATTTTTTATCTATGTAGGAAGTTCCAGAACGTGAAAAGCTAATCTAAGGTCATAAACATCAGAACACTGATAGTCTGTGGAGGTCATTCAGGAGCTTTCTGGGATGATGAAAACATGCTATTCTTGATGTAGATGTAAATTACAAAGACATACACATTTGTCAAAATGCATTCATTACCTTCCTCTCAATGTTGCTGTGAACCTAAAACTCTAATATAATAAAGTCTTTTTGAAACATGTTTTTACAGTACACTAAATATCTGTGCATTTGGGTGTATGTAAATTGTATATCAATAATAATATAATGTGAAGAAAACATGTTGGAGCTCAATAAAACATAAATAAAACAGGTAAATAATATAGTCAACTGAGTAGAACAAATTCAGTGATTTACTTAACAAGTAGTACTCTACTACCATTCCTACTACTGCTGCTCCTGCTGTCGCTCATCACTCTAGAGGGCATGGTAAACCACCTCTAAGTCACTTTGGCACAGATTTTTCTCAAATAAATTAACAGTTTATAGCCCAATATGCCAGCTGATCTGCATGACACTCTTACCAAAGCATTAACATGTTTTTTCATAGAGGTACTTTTATCCTTTGTTTTTCACAGTACCATCTTTTAGCCTAAAACTTGGAGCATTATATATTATGTATATTGTAGTTAAACTCCAAAGTCATGAGAATGTGGAACAATGAGAAAAATTCAGTCACGTTTTTGACGCTTCATTTATCTTAATTTTTTGGAATATATCTCTTACTGAAATTTACATAAAAGCAAAAGCTTCTTTCCTCCTGTTTCATAGTATACTGTTTATCCCTCAATCTAGAATTGCTTTTATTTTGCTTTTTTATGGATATTTAATAACTTATTTTATATCTTTATGAAATTAGTTGCACCTTTGGGGCAAAGACTATGCCCTGTTCATATTTGTGTCTCCAAGCACACACATAATATACAGGCTTATACATGACTCAGGGGCAACTCAGTGTCTAATAAATTGATTTGATTTCTTTCCAGAATCATTTTCTATTACATCAGTAACATTCCTGCATAGCAAAGGCTCTGGTCATCACTTTCAATGCATGTAACTTATCAGATAGATCTTAAACTTCTATTCCTTCCCAAATGTATTCTACTGAACTTCCACCACTGATATCAAAGACAACAACAGACTATACTCTCAGCGAAATCAGGGAAAGGAAAGGAAAGGAGAAGTAGAAAATGACTAACTTTAACTCAGAAGCTGCTACATGCAAGGCACTAGGGTCTTCACTATCATCTCATTTATTTTTCACAGCAAGCCTGTTAGAAGTCTAATTTGGTTGTAAAGAAGACTGACCTTCCGATAAATAGTATCCCGGTCTCCTGGTCAAGGCTACAAAGCTGTTCAGTCATAAAATCAGTTCTGACTCCAAACTCATATTCTTTTCATTAAAAGAAGGAACTTCACAGAAAGGTACAGATAAAAGTCAATTCCACTGATCACATTTATATTACCAATGCTGCAGGGTTTAGTAGAATGACAAACATTTGCTAAGTTCCTACATATTGTTACTTAAAGCCATTTTCAAACTTGTGTTAAAGAAAAATAAAAATGAGATTTTTTTTTACCATCTAAGAACTAATAATACAAAATAAAAATAGTAGACACATATAAAAACATAAATCGAAATGAGGAAATTTAGCAGAGAAAAATGTAAACACTCACCGAGGTCAAATTGCAGAAGCAAATTGAATAAATACCTAGATAATATTCTTCTATATGATATCTATGATTCTAGTTAAGTACAACTGAATCATTAAATTTAAATTGCACATTTTATCACATTTTTGCTTCTTTTCCTAGAAAATAATTTACCATTTGCTTTTATTTCATATATGTATATATTATCTTTATTTTTGGAGAAATATTGAGCCGTCTGGAAACTATTAAATATTAAATGAAAAATTATTATTAAATTATACTGAATATTAGCGATGACTTCATTTATTTTTACAGTTTATCTGAGAACAGAAGAGTTTGCTATATTTATAAATTCCTTGGCTTGACAATTTGTATTCTGCATATGTTCCCAACAACTAGGAAATCATGTTTATACCCTTAACTAAATGCGTACACCTTTAAAAATTCTTTTTTGTATTCAGTGTCAGTCACTATGTTTCAGAAAGAATATCTTCCTTATATTTAAGTTTGAAGTACCCTGAATCATTTTCGTTTTAGCAGTTTATCGTTTATACTGGAAACAAAAGGAAAAAAAAATATTGTATTCGGTTTGCCATTGGGCTCATTGCAATTTCTCTGGCCATATGTTACGCAATGTTTTGAAGCCAACACTGTATCTGCAGTCCTGTAGAGCTGTGCATTACAAGTGATGTAAGGTGGGAAAAATCTAGACTCTATTATCCTCTAATTCAAATCCTTGTTCTTGATCACCCTATCTAGTTTTACTTGCTAGGCACTGAGTTGCTTTCTGATAAGACAATTATAATCATCTTTCCCCTGGTCACTCTCTATTACTACATGATAATGTCTTTGAGGAAAGGGAATTGAATAAACAAAAACTAAATTGTTTGCAAACTACAAATGTTAACCTATTATCTCAGCACCGTGCTGTGCAGCAGACCTCCAGGTGGGCTTCCACTGGCACATCTGTGAGAACAGAGAAAGCTGTCAGGTACAGCTACGACTTTTCTTCCCTGTCTTAGGTCTATTTCCAAGGAGTTCTGTCCACATCTCACTTCATCATGAACATAGGGCTTTGCCTGCCATTTCAGCCTGTGCTAAGAGAGTGAAGTTGGATCAGTGTACTGAGACAGTCTCGTTATTTTTCACAAAGCAGTGCCACCTTCTTGCAGTTTCTTCAGGTGCAAACATCAAAAAAAAAAAAAAAGTATGACATTGACTTATTTATTTCTACCTTCAGCTTTATAATTTTTCTCTTGAGGCATAAATAAAAGTATTTAACAGCTATAATATTCCCACTGTATTACTTTTCCCATCTAAGAAGAAGAAACAGTGATTTACAAAGGCCAAGCTTCTATCAAAGGTTCCTCAACTATTTAAGAGACAAAGCCGAGAGTGAAAAATAAGCTAAATCCAGAGGGAAGTTCATTACTTTGAAAGTTACATGTAATTAAGGGTTGGCAAATTTGGCAAATAAAAATACAGGATAACCAGTTAATTTTAAATTTCATATAAACAAGAAATAATTTTTTAGTCTATGTCTCAAGTATCGCACAAGCATACTCATACTCATTCACACCGGAATGAAAATAGGGCTCCAGTTTTAGAAGAGGATTCAGAAGCAGGATTTCAGAGCAAAGGTTGGAAAAAATTTCTTGGCCAGAATGAACTTTTTATAGAGCATTGTTACCTATAATTTTGGCAAGGAAATGGCAGTTTTGAGAGGGTCACATCCTTGTATCAAGGTAATGTTGAATCTGTGTCACTCTCTGATAAAATTTCGAGTGTCCATTACATTCTCAGGTTGGTTTTGAGCAACTTATTGATTTAAAAGAACTTAAACTATGATATAGGAGGGGAAGGGGGTATTTTTTAAAATTCTCTAGCTCTATGCTTGCTCTTCAGCAGCTAAAAAGACCAAGGTATGACACCAGTGAGAACCCCAGTGTCACAGAGAAGGCATCCGCAAGGCAAGAACGATAGTTAGCTACTTTATCGAAAGTTCCCTAACTCTGAATGTGTCTTCAGGACCAGCTGATTAATAAGATAATTTAGAAGAGTGAAGAACAAAACAGATAACATTCAGCACAGATAAGTTGGAAATGTGACAGTAACATGCACCTTGGGGGACATAAATGGATGTGCATGTTACTCCCATACACTCTTGGATCACTAAAACAGTATACGGTGCTTCGTTTCTGCTGATACACTTACTGTTTCAAGATGTTAATTCCTAAAAGATGGGTTTTTAGAGTCATTCTTACCTTAAAAAGGAAGATATTATTATTATACTTGAAGTGGGACTTACTCAACTGAATTCATGTAGCTCTCCTTAGATAAAGCTTTACCAAAGCTAGAAATAGGAAAGCTAGGTCAAGATGTCCAATGAAAGGCTGCAGTCCTCGTATTAGGGTGGTGATGAAAGCAAGGAGTATCAAAGAAAGTAACATTTCTGTGTCAGTGTTTTTCTAAAGGTCATCTTTTGTAATCCTTGTAACCTAGTTCCGCCTCATTCCAAAACCCATGCTCTTTCTTTGGCACCACACCATACATATTCATTCATTCATTCATTCATTCATTCAACAAGAATACACACGACAGTCCGATTTTCACATAGCATAAGACATACACACAGATACATTCACCCACATATCTTTTGATTGTTATCCTTCTATTTTATGATAATAACCATTTGTTGAAATGACATGAGTAAGCACCACAGTGACTAATTAATATTGGGGTCACTGGCATGGCTGCATCTCCACCTGGCATGAGCAATCACCCCTTCTCAGTGTCATAGTTTGGACAGGGGCTGAAGGACATCGGCCAAGGGAGGACTTCCCTGCCCACAGATGCACAGCTCCAAAGAACTTGATTAGTTCTCTGCATGTTGGTGTGGCCATGATTTGCCTCATGAGATACTAACCTTGCTTAGCCCAAAGGACAGAGGAGGTAGATGGCTTAACTGTCAATTGCTAACACAAGGGGCCCTGCATTATACTAACTCTAATGAGAAAACTGAATTTAGATAAGAATCATCTATTTTATCAGTGAATGCCATCCTACTGGCAGGAGAGAGGGGAGGAGTCAGTTTTTTTGGTTTTCTTTTGCTTACCTTCATAAGAACAACAATGGGAAATAGCTCTTATCTTACCTGCTGCATTAGTTTGCCTTGGCTGCTGTGACAAACTGCCATGACCTAAGTGGCTTAAACAACACAAATGTACTATCTTGGAGATTTGGAGGCTAGAAGTCTGAGATCAAGGCGTCGGCAAGGCTGGTTCCTTCTGAGGACTGTGAAGGAATCTGTTGCATTCTACTCTCCTAGTTTCTAATGGTTTGCTGAAAATCATATATTCTTTGACTTATAAATCCCTGCCTTTATCTCACATGGAGTTCTCTCTGTGTTCATGAGTGTCTCTAAAATTTCCTGTTTTGTAAGGAAATCAGTCATATTGGGTTAGAGCTCACCCTGATGACCTCATTTTACCTGATTACTTCTGTCTCCAAATAAGGTCATATTCTGAGGTACTGAGGGTTAGGACTCCAAAATATGAATTGAGGTGGGGGGTGACACAATTCAACCTACAATGAGAAGCAAGCTGATTTGTAGGAATAACTGACTGGGGTCCTGTGTGTAGAGGGCCTCCCTGACTGTCTTGGGGTAAGCATCCCAGAGGACAGTCTTGATCAATGGTGACTACCATGAGACATGTGGAGTCATTCTGATGTGTGTGACATTATCGTCTATCCCAGACCTAGTGAAAGGGGGCAGTGAGGGTATTAACCAAATGAACATGATTTACTTACATCTACATTTAGCGGTGACCATCATTCTAATAGGCAACAAATATGAGTTTGTGTTCTTGATTCCAGGACTGTATGACAGAGATATAAAGTCAGGTAATGAAAAGAAAGGAAGATTGTCCTTTGGTGTCAAGATACAAGATGGACTTTGGAAACAGACACACCTGTGAATCTGCTATTTATTGGTTCTACGACCTTTGGAAAATTATTTTACTTTTTGGAGCCTCACCTATGAATGGAGACGAACATGAGACAGCTGATTCAATGACACAACTCACTGAAGCTGTTAGCATGCTGGCTGCGATGCGATAATCAATGCTCAGGAATGGTTAAACTGCTCATTTCACCCCACAAAAATTACCCTTAGTTCCAACACTGTAGGTGTTGTATACCTCTCTGGGTGCATCACACTGTACTATAGTGACTTCTTTCCTTGTCTGTGCCTCTGCCCCCTTCATTAGAAAACACATACACATAACCCAATATACCACCCATAACAGGAGTTCTAAAATTATAGGTGCTAACTAAATGAGCTTGGGAAATATTATCAATAACAACGTCACTACCCTTTGAAATAAGCAAACACATGGTAACAACAGAGTTCTTAAAAGAGACACAGATCACGGAATAAGTTAAATTTTTTTTTGACAGTCTGTTGCAATGGCCACTTCTTAGTGCAAAACCGAAGAGGACAGCAGGAAGTAAAAGAAAAATCAGCAGGATAAATGATGCACAAATGAAACCGGCATGGAAAAAATGAGAGTCAGCTCAATGGAGAGCTGATCTGACAAAGAACGATGCCTCTGCCTGAAGGAATAATCCAAGAGCTGTTCCACGTCAGACCAAGGCCACTGAGAGGGCTGAGGGCAGGTCCAGGCAAGGCAAGTTCACACTCTCCACAACTGAACACGCTGATTAGTGTCTTCCCTGCACATTTTCTTGCAATTGGTTGGACACAACCTAGGTCACTCCTTGCAAAAGTATGCAGAAAACTCTCAAGTATATTCAATCTGGGAATGTTTCTTTGTCTGTCCAGAATAAAAAGGATAAGGACTTTAACAGCAAAGGTGAGAGAGCAGGGAAGATTCAGCACAAGCTCACAAACTACAAACTAAGAGAGTTTGAGATTGGCAGAGCCCCAACTCTTCAATCGCTCAAGCTCTGGTAGACTTTTCTTTTACTGAGATCTTTGGATAATGCCACTGATTTATGACACATCCCCTCTACTGAACGTGGAGAAAAATGTGACGCTCAGACCTCTGATGGGGGAGTTCAGCCAAAGCATCTCTTCACCCTTCCTTAATTTCCCTTGCGTTTTTTAACAGGTCAGAGGGAGTGACATTCTGTATGCTTAGAGCGAAGACTTCTGCTGAAGGTCAGGTTTCTAATTTCGCAGTGTTCAGCCTGATCGCTTTGCTGTGTAAAGTTTGACTAAATACAGTGCACGTTGTTACTGTTGAAAATATATCGCTCATGGATATATAACGCAGAAAATTCCCGTGTAAATTTCTCTATAGCTTCAAGTGTTGAAACCGTAGCCCAGTTTATCAAAAACACAGCTGCCTTCTTTGGGGTTTGGGAAGGCTCATAACAATTTTTTTCTTTATGAACTTGTGAGAACACCCTGAGGAAAACAGCTGCGTTATTGCAAAGATGAAGAAATCTCAGATGAGTGTGAAGTATTGTAATTTAAATAAGAGTGCTATTTTCAGGCCTTTTCATTTTAAGACCAATTCATTATTTTATTTTTCCTAAATAAGTTATCCAGGAAAATAAGAGAGCAATTACTCAAAGGACTGCAGGCACTGTAGCAGGCAAATTAAGGGTTTTAATTGAGAATATCAAATGTTGTACTACATGATTAATAGAACTGTAATACCAGTATTTACATATGTGAAACATTTACCATATTTATTTCATTCTATCTAAATATGAAGTCAAAAGCAAATGAAAACTGTCAGATTTTTAAAATTTTCTTTATTTTCTTCAAAGGTGGACTCTATTTCAAGCCACTCAGAATAAATGTTAGTTTTTTCCTTACAATACTGTTTGTAAATCATATAAATTTTGTAAGCAAATATAAAGATACTACTGTTCATAAAACAAACCATACAATAAGAAAGATGCCTTTATGTTTGAAAACTTTAAAGAAATTTTATTTCAAATTGAGTTGTCTACTGAACATGACTTATTCAGACCAGACCAAAAAATTTAATTGATCTAACTACTCATGTCTAACAAGAGTGCTCTGAAAATATATATATTTGCATGTCTACTTTTGATTAAAAATTTAAGTGCTAGAACTAATACCTTGAATCTTAAGTTAATTCATTCCCTCAAATTTTTATTCAATAGATATTTGGAGATATAAATGACAGAAACCCAGCTTAAACTGGTTCAAGGTTTAAAAATGTATTTTATCGTAACTAAAAACTTTGTGCATAGATATGGATTGAGAAATGTTGAATTTAGATATTAAAAACTGTTATTAAACCACTCCCTAATTCTCTCCCTCAGTCTCTCTCTCTCCCTCTCTCTCTTTCACACACACATGTGCGCGCGCGCACACACACACACACACACACACACACACTTTCAATTCTATTTTTGTATTGGTTTCCTCCTCTGCAAACAAACTCTTCCAAGTGACTATGGGGGGGAAAAGGCCACAAGTAACCTCTGCATACATTTCTCTTTATCATAAAGGAAGAGAACCTATCTCTTTCATAGCTTCTATAGGTCACATCTCAAATATCTGACAAGCCTATACTTGACTTTGCTTGGGGCAGATGCCAGCTCCACACAGATCACCGTGTCCAGGGAACTGAGTTACTCTGCTTGGACAAGTCCTTACATGTGTCTTCATCTGGGGCTAAGAGAAGAGAAGGAAGAAGGGTCATGGCTCCCTGAACTATATAAAATGGAGGAAAGAAGAATCCAGAACTATATAAAATGGAGGAAAGAGGAAGAGGGATACAGAAGAGAAAAAGTTGTTTATTATTATTGATCATTATAATAATGTGATTCTAAAGAAGTAGAGGAGATAGAATAGAATGAGAAGATGAAGAGGAAGAAAAAATAGGAAGAAGAGAAATTATTGGTATATTACCAGTTTCTCTAATAAACAGCTCAAAAACAGGCCCTTATCAATAGAAAAAATATACATGTTGAAAAATCGGTTGTGTGTGACAGGCTCAACACATATTTGCTTGACAGGGGTATTTTTAGCCTTCCATGTAGTCATGGAATAAGTGCTTTACTTCAGAAGGACTGGATGTTTTTGTTCTGATTTACTTACATTTACACAAATATAATTTTATTAAAATAAATTTAGAACACCAGAGTTTTCACTGGAATAGATTTCACAGTTTAAAATGTAGAGGCCTCCAGTTTATCACCACCAGTTTTCCTCTCCTCCTCCATCATCGTCACCACCATCATCATCATCACCATCATCACCATCATCATCATCATCATCATCATCATCATCACCATCATCACCATCACCACCATCATCACTATCAACACCATCATCATCATCATCACCATCATCACCATCATCATCATCATCAATGTCACCTCTAACATTTATTCATCATCATCATCTCTAATATAACCTAGCGTATTAGGTGCTAGACACTATGCATTTAATACTGACAATAATCATACATTGTAATATCATTCCCCATTTATAGATAAGGAGACTGAAGTTCAGAGATATTAAGCAAACAATTCCATAGTTTAACATGTCACACATACATTTAAAAAATCATTTTCCCCAAAGGAAAAAAATGACAAACCAAAGGACCAAACAAACAAATAAGAAACTTTTCAAGGACATTTGTAACATCTTTTACATCCAACAAATGAAAAAGAAATTACTTATATCTTTAGCCACATCCGTTTCTGATACTGTGGTAACTTCATTCAGCTTCCTGAACTCTTTTCTCCAAATTGGTTTTTTCCCTACTTTCTATTCCATAGTTACGAAAAGCTCTCCTCTGAAATTCCAGAGAAAGGAAAACACTTATATGCGAGCACCCAAAATAGTAGTCCGATAGTCACTGGTCTTATGATTTCTGTGAAAACATGTTTCAAAAAACACTGGTTGTCACAGTTTATACTAGCTCTTTTTTTCCACCTCAGGAAAGAC
>NW_011888823.1:2005081-2012710 GCF_000151845.1 Pteropus vampyrus
CTCTGAGATGGACATTATTTTCCTAGTTAACAAGGGAGGACCTGGGGCTGAGAGGAGTTAAGTAACTTTAAGGAACTTTGCCAAAGGCATGCAACTAACAAATGGCAGAGTCTATGTTTGACCTAGATAATCGGGCACCAATGAATAAACTCTTAACACCACACCGTCTAGTTCATTCATTTTATCTAACCTATTTTTTTTTTTAGAGGACCTATATGTGCTTAGCATTCTACTAAGCACTTTTACATATTCATTCATTTAAGTATGTTAGTAACCCTAACTATGACTTGCCTCGTTTATGGAGGAGGAAACTGAGGCACAGAAAAGTTAAGCCACTTTCCCTAATATAGGAAGTGAAAAGTGGCCACGTTTTGAGCTCAGGCTAAAACCTGAAAGAAAAAAGATCACATACATGAGACATGAGACATCCATAAGCATGGCTCACAATGCGATGATGAGCCACTATTTTCAGCAGGTGGAAACAATACAGGCACCAGAATGACGTGGCTTTCCCAAATGAAGAGGACAAGAGGATGCTGAATAGATGAGGACATAGTTGCTGGCATTTGGGGACCTGATCACTTTGAATAGATTAGTTGTATTTAAGGGAATAAAACAATATTACCTGAGCACTTACTGTTTGCCAGGCACTCCTTTGGTACTTTTCTCACTTATGAGAAAAAAATTAGGGTCGTCCTCATTTCATAGAAAGGACCAAGAACCTCGCCCGAGGTCATTCACCTCCATGGCGATGGTATGGGGCTAAAAGCCACACCTGTTGGATTTGATAGGTCTCCTTACATCACAATACTATACTGTCTTATTAAGACGGGAGGAGATGTCTTTCTGGGGAAGGGCTAGTAGCTAGAGCAAGGCTACCTCCAGTCGCAATGACCTTATCCAAATTAGCTTTTTACTAAATGACTAACATCCCCCCAAGGTATCCAGGCAATTGTCATAGACCCTGGCCATCCCAATATCCTGCTCACTTCTCCTGCCTAGATCTCAGCTTATCACTCTGTGTAGAATGGATCTGACATTAATTCTGGCCCTTCTTGGGTAGACAATGCATTTAGCTTTAGTTCTGCACAGCGAGCGGCCGGTTCTCACCTCTATCTCTCCATCCAATCTTGGCCAATGTCCCTGTCTTGTCAGGGCCAACCTCCTCCCCGATGTCAGCTTATGATTTAACCTCACCATTCTTCCTGAGACAGACTTTTATCTTTCAGAAATAGCATTAAATGATCTTTTCTGAGTTCGTTATTACCAACCTGGGACCTACAATAGAAGTCGTTTGGCAGAATGAAAAAAGCACAGTCCGAAACTTGTCGGGAAGCTACAGAAACTCAGAAAGAAAATGAAAAGGCCAGGACTAACTAGCTAAGCCAATTTCAGATAAGAATGAAGAGGGCAAATAAGTGAGCTATAAGATATCAAAAATGACAAAATTATAAACAATGGGATAAACAAAAAGACCAATGGCAGAGAAGAGAGAGCAGGCCCTGGCCCATATATATACATGGATTTAATAAATAATTACTACATTCTGCATAGTGAGGGGGTGGCTAATCAAAAGAGTCAAATTGGTTACCTATATAAAAAATAAAATAAAATCGGATATATATATTTATTACATTATATACAAAAATAAAATCCAGATTGACAAAGGTCTAAAGGTAAAAAGTAAAGCTTTAAAACTTTTACAAGAAAACATAATAGGTTACTTTTATGACATTGCAATAAAAAAAAAAAAAAATCTCTTAAGTAACACACTAAGAGTATGAGCCCTGAGAAAGAAAATTACCAATCTGACTAACTGAAGTTTAAAACTTCTATCAACAAAGTGAGGAGAAAAACAAAAGACAACCTGGAAAGTTATTTGCTACCCACATAAACAACAAAGGATTAGTAATCAGAACATATCAAGAGCTTTCACTAATCAAAATAAAAAATAAATCAATTGTCAAATGGATATATGGGCAATATTTATGGTTCAGCTACATGTAAAAAAATGAGTTCAACTTCACTATGATCAAGGAAATAAAAATTAAAACAAAAATGAAATACCATTTCATATTCATTAGAATGGTGGAAATTAAAGTCTGAAAATTCTAAGTACTGCAGGAACGTGTGAAAATAGGAAATTTCAACTACTGTCAATTGGAATATAAATTGGAATTGAGAGCAATTTACTACTATCTGTTAATATATGGATGCATATAAACCAAGCACTTTATAATTCCCTTCCAAGGTACATATCCTAGGGAAATGTTTGTTATATGCTTAAGGAAACATACATGTAGATCTTCTCTACAGCATGGCATAAAATAATAGAGAAAAATTAGGAACAATATACACCTCTATCAGTAAGATAAATAAACTACATCCACACAATGAATATAGAACAGTGGAGATAAATGAATCAAAGCAACATACATCGACTGAAATTAATCTTGAAAAAAATTGTTGAATGAAATTAAAAATTGTAGAATGCTACCTTTTATTAAATTAAAACTCTGCAAAAATAATACCAAATACTGTTTTTAGGTATGTGTATGTATACATTTAACATATTATGACCTGAATGGAAAGGTACATGTTCACTTCAGGATAGTAGTTATCTTTGCAGAATGAAGAAAAAAGAATGGGATCTGGGAAGGGTTATATACGGTTTTAAATCTCTAGGTCTTCATTTATAGCAAATATAGAAAATGGTAACATTTCTTAGATCTAGGTTGCTGATATTGACAAACTATATGCATATATAGGTTCATACATAATTATATATGAAATATGAAATATTCTCTGGACAATTGTGGGGTCAGCAAGTCCCGAGTTGGAACATTGGCTCTACCTCTTTTTGACTATATATCACAAGCAAGTCTTTCACTAGAATGACTTCAATTCTCTCTTCTTTAATAATATATATTTCAAAGGGTTGTTCTAAAGATTAAATTAAAAATATATGTAACATAAAATATACATGATGTGTTAGCATAATATCTAGCACAAAGTAGACAACAATAAAATGCTACTATTCTTATTTCTTCAGTAAATATCTATATCTTGTGTATTGTCAAGTTTATAAAAAAAAATTATCTGGAGTCAAATTATAATATTTTATCAATAACTTTAACATACAATAGAATTGAGCAGTGCTCTTTTGACGTGATTTTAAAGTGGTTTGAAGCAGTTGTCATCTGGAAATTCCTTTAGAAAGTATTCTAAAGTAGTAATGGCCAATAGAACTTCTTGTAATGATAGAAGTGTTTTCTGTGTTGCCCGATAGAGCAGCTTCTGGCCACATATGGGCTATTAAGCACTTGAAATGTGACTGATGAGACTAAGAAACTGAATTTTTTATATTTTTAAATTTTAATTAATTAAAATAGCTACATGTGGCTAGCGACTATTATGTAGAGCAGCGTAGGGCTATAGTAATGTAATGCATTTTCCAACAAGGACTTATTGGATTACTATTCACAGAGCATTGTATCAAGATAGTAGTTTCTTTGCAGAATGAAGAAAAAAGAATGGGATCGGGGAAGGGTTATATATGGTTTTAAATCTCTAGGTCTTCATTTATAGCAAATATAGAAAATGGTAACATGTAGGAGAAACACGAGGCAGTTTTTGTCCTCAAAATTATAATCTGTGAAAGGAAACTAGACATACGTGAGACATGTAAATGACAAGAGGCAGCAGTGACTGAACTACAATGAGTGAAAACTAAGGGTATGTGGCAAAATTTGTGAGATCGCCCAGGACAGCTATAATGAAGGAGGGCTACTTGGCTTTGGCAGGCTGTAATCAGGACTTAAGAGATAAATACATTTTGCGGGAGTGGACAGTAGAAAGAAGACACTCCTGACACCCAGTTTCACTTAAGTAGGGTAGAGGCTGGAGTGACTGAGCTGCTGGAGATGTGCCTGGTAAGCAAGATATGCTTGTGAATGAAGCTGGACTTAATATGACTTTTCCTTGATCTGTCCACACCTTGAGCTTTCTTTCTGTCCATTGCCTGCCCCTTCCTTCCAGCAACTATGAGCTGCCTTCAGTTCACCTGCATGCCCCCACCTTGCCTTGACTGGTACTGTCCCTTCTGCTCAGATTGCACTCTTGCATGGCATTGCTTGGGTAAGTTCTATGAATATTGAAGACTCAGCTCAGACATTGCTTTCTCTGGGCCTCTCCTGATCTCCCACTCCAACCCAGGACATATTAGATGGCTCATCTGTGCTTCCGAAAGATGCCGTGCATGTTTCTGGCACTGATCTTACTGCATGCTTGTATAATTAGGTCCATCCTCCTTAAATCATCAAGAGTCTCTCAGAAGTAGGGACTACATCACATTCATGTTTTACCCCCAGTTCTTATTATATTTTACATGAATAAGTAAATGAGTTTTCCACATAAATAATAAAGAGTCCCCAAGGATTTTTGAACATGGATGTGGCATGATCTTTGTGATACTTTAGGAAACATAATTTGTTAATAATTTTAGTCTGGGTGTATCTGGCTAAAACACAGTATCATCTTTTTAGAATCAGTGATGACAAAGTAACGGATATTTTAAAAAGTATTAACATGCATTTCTATTTTGAATTTTTTATATGACCTTCTCTAGCGTGGCATTCTCCTGGATAATCCATGCGGCTTGCTCTCTAACTTCCGTCAGATCTTGTTCAAATGTCACTTTTATAGCGAAACCCAGCCTCCATCTGCAGCATTTACCGTTACACTCTCTTGCTTTACTGTATCTTTTTTCATAACATGTATCATTATCACATATATTTATTTTACTTATTCATTTGGTTTAGTATCTATCACCTCCCTCTAGAAAGACAGCTCCTTGGAGGCCGGAATTTTATCTGATTTCTTTACATTGGCATTCATGACACCTAGAACAGTATCTTATACTGTGTGTGTGTGTGTGTGTGTGTGTGTGTGCGCGCGCGCGAGCGCGCGTGCACATGTGTGTGAGTACATTGAGGGGATATATTTGAATTGTTACATTCGGATTGTTCTGGCATTCAAAACAAGATTTCGCGGTAAGATAATAGGCTTCGAAGCCAGGTTTTGTTCAGAAATATTGATCGAAAGGTTAAAGCATTCTTGCATCGAAAACCCAACCTGGAGGACTCAGATCTTGAAGAGTTTTCCACAGCGCATCTAAGATGCTCCTTCCAAGATGACAACCAGGCCATAGGCTTGTTTGCCAGAATAAGAAGAAGATGCACTCAGAGCAAAGACACTTCTAACCAGTCTTTTGCAGTCCCTGGGGACTGAGACAGTGGTGTGCAAGAGGGACCACTCTCCTTTCTCCAGACTTAGACTGAAAGATAAGAAGGTATTGTAAGTAAATAGATGAAAAACTAGGAGCAAAACACTCTAGAAAAGATTTTATTATAGAGCATCACTGCACCAGCCTGGTGAAAAGTAAGGGGTAATAAGAAATAGTGACATCAAAGATAATTAATAACCCCAACATGGTAATCAGAGGACTGACCAGTGTATAACTTTCTTGAGCCCCTCTTGGTCTCAGTATAGTGTGGGCAGGTCCTAGAATGTCCTGCCAGTTCATGAGCAGTGACTGCAAGGCAGTTGAGTGGGGAAACAATAAGCCTCTCTGATGATGAGGGAAGAGGAGATCCAATATCAGGACTGAGCCAGGGGTGGAAAGGGAATGTAGCTGAGACTCAAAGGGGACCACGAAGAACCAGGAGCACCCACGATGCAGAGGAGGGCCACTGAACCTAACAGCAAAATCAAACATGTCACAAGTTGTCCCAGCTGTGAATCCTGGGAGGGCCCACGTAGAGAAGGTCATCGCTCAGAGAGCAGAAGAGCCACGGGATTCAGCCTAGACCTTAGAACCCCAACACTGTGCTGCCTAGATGTCACATAAGCCATTTTCGATGGGTGCTGGGGAGCAAATTATGGAAATTGGGGAACTTAGCATTTTACCTGTAAACTGAGAAACCAAAAGGGATCATCTTAATTATCGAATGAGACTCAGGTTACCAAGTTGATCTTTCCCTACAGTTTAGCAGGAGGATGCGTGTAAGGAAGAGCAGATCAGTTGGAGATGCGGTGGAGAAAATGCATCTTCTTTGTGCCGCTGAGTAGAGTGTGAGGCTTCTCGCGGAGGAACACGCTGGTACCTGCCCGACACAATAGCCAGGGCATCTTGAAGAATAAATGGACGCTAGTGGGCAAAAGCCAGAGAATTTTCACAAAGTCAGGTTCGTTTGGCCCCTGGCACTCTCCCAGGTATGCCACCAAATTGTGAAGCAGCTGTTCTGCTTCGTGCTAATAACACATAAGAAGATCTCAAGACAGTTTCCTTGGGGTGGTTAGAATAACATGCTGTAATCCACATTTATATTCCATAATCTAGTTCACCAGCGGCTTCTCGAAATATGATTTTATTTCATTCTTAAAGAACAGCCTGTGGTTGTCACAAACCCCATTCTACAGATAAAAAAGCTGATCCATGGGATCTTAACTTCCAGGGCTGTGGGCCTAGAGTCCATACTACAGGAATCCTCAGACTACCCTGCACTGTGGAAGTAACCAGCTGTTCTCATTTCAGAAACTGGGGATTTTCTCCCAATTCCTCACAAAGAATCTTTTTTCTCCAACCACTGATCTGGGAGTGTGTCGTTCGATCCCGCTGAGCCCCATCAAACGGGCAGGTACCAGCGTGTTCCTCCGCGAGCAGGTGCAGTGATATGAATGGCAGCGCTCACCGCCGCTCAGTGAGAAGCCCCACGCTGCCACCGTTACACATTCTGGTTTGAATTTTTAATTCCATCTCATAAAACAGTGCCATAAATCATCCCGTGCTCCATTTAGAGTTGCATTTTCCAAAACCATCTCTGAAGTAATTAAGAAGAAACTACACAGGCCTCTAAATCAGGTCTCTAAGAAACGTAAGAACAATGAAAAGTCTGCAGCTCACTTTCCTTTTCTTCTATCTCTCCCATCAATTCATTCTGGCTATGACAAACTATCATCCCCAAACCTTCATTCACAAAATATTTATGAGGCATTTGTGAACCTCTAGCCACTGAGAAATATAATGCTGCGTGACAAAAATGAGTTATATGAAAGTGTACAAAGTCTTACTTTAATATAATCCATCCGGTCCCAGGTCTAAAGATTGATAACCCAAGCCTGACTCCAATATGAGATCCAGACAAAACGCGACATTCTAAAATCTCGTGGCTGCACCCAGAGACCTTGCAACCTAACCTAATTCACCTATTGCCTACATTTTCAAAAATTGAATAAATACATAAATAACAAGTAAGTCCAAAAGAGATTCCCTGAGCCCCAGGGAACAGTTTTGTAGCACATATAAAGCAAACCAATTTGAACGTGTCCCAAACAGGCAGGTGCTAAATACTCGTGCTTGGCAGGAATAATTATTTGCTGTATTCCCTGGATCTTCTATTTTGCTGAACTTAATTTGTTTTCAGTACTTAGAGAGAGTAAAAATATAAAAGTGCACCAAAACAGGAGAAAAACTGGAACGGTAAATGAGAGATTTACCACAGTACTTGTTATGAATATTGTTTAGGCAGCATAAAATTGAAAAATAGCAAGAGGATCTCTCTCCTGATT
>NW_011888823.1:2013655-2014671 GCF_000151845.1 Pteropus vampyrus
TACGAAAGAGAATAAATCTTGCTCAAAACAAAGGCACAGTAAAAAAGTGAGCATAAATTCTGCAGGGTGAGCCTAGGTATCTTTTATTAAATATTTAGTTTTACAATGGGAAATAAATTGAGATAACAATTACTATAGAAATATAAAATATATAAGAAGAAATGTTTCCATTCTCTCACTTTCTTAGCCACCTCGGCTAGCACATCTCAATTTCTGACTTAATTTACATATGTTTATGTTTATACTCCTGTAATATATTATAAATTTATCCGGGACAGAGTCCTTACCTTTTTTATCTCCTGAGTCTACAACGGCATAAGCACACATGTAATTATATAATTGCATATAATTAATATCCAATAAATATTGGTAAATATCCAATAAAATATACAAAGTGGATCCCAGAAGGTCAAAGAAAGCAATATTCAGAATAAAGCAACCATAGATAACATGGGCAAACCATGTGGTGCTGATCATGTTCTCTGCATATAATCCACAGGGAATTTAACAAAAGCAAGCTTTAAAGGCTGAGAACAGCGGTACTTCAGTGAGCACGACACCATGATAGCATCTAGAGAAGCAGACACAGATCCATTCTGCCCACTGCCATTTACCCATGGCTTCCATGATGAAGGGAAAAGTCAAACCCATAGAGCTTCTACCCTACTCCAGGCACTGACACCAGTAGGAAGGATCTCATTTGGTCATTGCAACCTTAACTATCACTGTCTCTAGGTTCCAGATGAGGTATTTTGGTCTAGAAATTAAGTGACCTCTCCAAATTCATGCAGCTGGTCGGCTGCATAGCTCAGAGTTTCTCAAGCTTCTCACATCACTTTGGGGGTCACATTCAAATGCGGATTTTGATTCAGTAGGTCCAAGGTGGGTCCTGAGAGTCCATATCTCTAACAGAGACCCTGTGATGTTGAAACTGCCAGCATGGTTCCCACCATTTGAATGGAAAAGTGGATTCTGAAGCAAAATCTGAGAAACCTGAAAACCCCAATCGGAGGCTC
>NW_011888823.1:2014721-2015683 GCF_000151845.1 Pteropus vampyrus
GGAACGGTAAATGAGAGATTTACCACAGTACTTGTTATGAATATTGTTTAGGCAGCATAAAATTGAAAAATAGCAAGAGGATCTCTCTCCTGATTTTCTCCTTCCCACTCTGCACCTGGTAGAAAAATGTGAAACAATGAAGTATGGAAAGAGGCTGGGTACAGAGTTGCTGTGAACTGCACTTGAGCCAAAGTCAATGACATTCTTGAGAAAGGAAATAGTTTGTAACTTCTTCACAGTCTCTGGTCACCAATAGAAGCTCCGGAATGATGACCAAGGTAAGAGTGGCTGGAAGAAGGCCTCACACAGCCCTGGAGTCTCCAGGAGGCAGGGAGCAAGGCGAGGTGGTGGCATCCATGGTAAAGATGAAAATGTTTCTTCAAGACAGCAGTTCTCGGACCTAGCTGCACTCTAAGATCGCCTGTGGCATTTTTAAAACTACTAACGCTAACCCAACTACTGACACCGACCCAAGACTGATTGAATCAGATTCATGGCAGGTGGAATCCAGGCCTGCTGGGTATAAAATGCTTTTTCAAATGAGCCTAATGCTTTGTCTGGGCTGAGAATCATTGAGTGGTGGTTATTGACTCTCTCGATCCACTATGATTGATGACTGACTGCTCATACACCCTTGATGTACATGAGAAGGTGCTAACTCGAAGCCTGAAGGCTCTGTTTAGCATGGAGATATGCTTAGTTTGGCATGTTTGAAATCAAAACAATGTTTCTTATTATGTTTGAAATCAAAACAATATTTCTTAAAAAAAAAAAAAGGATATTTCACATAAAAATATGGATTTCTAATTTCCCTGAAAAGCAGCACTAGACATTCCACATGGCGCATTCAGCTGAACCTAAGTCCTCTTACACAAAGCAAATCTTCTCCAATTTGCCATAGTCTCCATTGCTCCCTTTTGCATATCATATCAGGCCACTTCTCTCACTAATATTACCTGAAT
>NW_011888823.1:2015733-2016370 GCF_000151845.1 Pteropus vampyrus
GATGTTGAAACTGCCAGCATGGTTCCCACCATTTGAATGGAAAAGTGGATTCTGAAGCAAAATCTGAGAAACCTGAAAACCCCAATCGGAGGCTCACTAAGTTCTTTGAAGTTTTTCCAACACAATAAATGGTGCAATGTTTTCTCAAAATTGCCATGTAATTCAAATGATCTCTCCCATTTTGCCTTAGAGTTCACAAGATTCTATCACACTAGGAAACTTAACATTCTTCACTTACATTCTCACCCGCAAAGAATGCAGGATTCTGGGTCTTCAGTAGATTATTGTTCACTTTCATATTTGAAAAAAAATATTCTGGAGCACTTCCTCTCCTCTAGGAATTGTGCCATATTATAGGATGCAGTCATAACAGAAAAAGCCCAAGAAATAGTCACTCCCTAAACCAACTCAAAATTTCAATCCAGGGGTGCAAAAGTATTATAGGAAGGAAGAGTTTGCTCCATGAGTACATGGAACAAAGAGTTAATCATGACCACAGGAGTTTGGAGCCCACCTGCCATAAGGGACATCCCAGCTGAGACCTCAGAGTAAGAGTTTATTATTAGTTGACTAGGTAAAAAGGGAGCTAAAATTAAGTGTGATGGTTAATTTTTACACGTCATCTTGACTGGACATC
>NW_011888823.1:2017467-2041859 GCF_000151845.1 Pteropus vampyrus
ACAATGAGAAATGTCTAGATTTTTATTAATTTTATTAATTATTTTATTTTACTCATTATTCATCCTGGTCAGGATCAGAGGCATAGATTTTACCTTCATCCATTTATTTAACAAACATTTATCAAGCGCCTACTGTGGGTCTGGCATCATAGTATATGTAGGGGAGACACCAGTGAACAAAGTCCCTATCTTCAAGGATGGCAATGGGGAAAGCAATGTAGGCAATAAACAAGTAGGCCATACTGTATGTTCTATGTACTTATTTCTGTGAAGAAAACTAAAGCAGGAAATGAGGATAGAGTGTGCTGGGGCAAAGTGTGAGTGCTGTTCCATGGCAGGTGCCAGGGTCTGCCTAGCCTGTTCCAGTCTCCTCCTCTCTCTAGTCTCCTGCCAGATCCCCATGGGCTGAACCTGACAAGAAACAAGAGACACTGTATACTAGTTTGCTAGGGCTGCTGCAGCAAAGTGCCACAAACTGGGTGCCTCAGATAACAGAAATGCATTGTCTCACAGTTTCAGAAACTAGAAGTCCAAGAGCAAGATGTTAGCAGAATCGGTTCCTTCTAAGGCCTGTGAGAGAGAATCCTCACCATGCTCCTCTCCTAGCTTCTAACAGTTTGCTGACAATTTTGATGTCCCCTAAGCTTATAGATGTATCACCATGACTCTGCCTTCATGTTTACATGGCATTCTCGCTGTGTACGTTACATGTCTATGTCTACATTTTCCCTTTTTCTAAGGACATCAGTCACCTTGGATTAGAAGACCACTCGGCTTCAATAACATGACTTCATTTTAACTATTTACATCCACAGTGACTCTATTTCCATATAAAGTCCCATTCTGAGGTACAGAGAGTTAAGATTTCCACAGATGAATTGGTTTGGGGGAGGGGCACATGATCCGACCCACAACGGGCCCTGAAGTCTATGATGTGATCAGCAGAGGTCAGCCTCCCAGGGCACAGAGCAGGTTGCTGAAGCAGGGAGCGTGGGCGTGGAGTGAGAACCTGAAGGGCGAGTGGAAGATTTCCCCTAGCACAGAGCCAAGGGGCATTCTGATATTTGCAGGCCTGGAAGATGAGGAAGAATTGCAAGGAGACAGAAAAGAAAGAGCTCATGAGTTGGAAAAAGAATCAAGAAAGAGACATCCAGAAAGTAAAGAAAGAGTTTCAAGGAGAGAGTGATCACTGTGTCGAATGCAGCTAATGAGTGAAGTTAAGATTATTTTAACATTGTCATTTCTTTGAGGGACTCTGAGGTTGGAGACTGCTTAGAGTCACCTGCAAACGATCCGGCTGCCCAGACCATGCTGTAACTACCACTGAGGGGTCAAAAAAGGCCTTTGCCTTGGAATCATTTCCCAGTATCCAAAGATACACATTTTGAAGCACATTAGGTCATCCCAGTTAGACTGTTAGCGCCTATTGGTGAGTGAGAGCAGCTGATACCGCTCTAGCACAATATTAAGCACGGCGAAAGCATGAGTAGATTGACTATTAATCTTTCTACTGCAGTTTGGCTCACTGCCACAATACCCACCAAATGAAAAATAAATGCTTTGGTATTAAGGATTGTCAACTAATATATAATCCCAAAGGGTTAATTCTGCACTAAGCCTACTTGAATTTTTTTAAAAGAATTATAATCAAACTATAAAGAACAAAGAAGCATGTTCATGGAGAACTCTTGCTGACCCCAAAGGGAAAAATGCCCCAACCATTCTGCCTTCCCACAGGCAAGGAGAAGGGAGGGCTCCTTAGATGGAGAACAGCTCTCTCCAGTGTTGTTGACTAAAGCAGAGTGACCGATGCTGTTGGCGATTAGACTATGTGAATCACATGCTCGGTTACCACCCAAGTCAAGGCAAGTGAAGAAGTTTCCACTAGATCTTGTTCTGTGTCCTTATGAGAGCGCTGAGAGCAGGGCCAGGCTGGGTGGGTGAGTGGACTGTGTTTTGCCAGTGTGTTCTAGGGCACTGGTGGACAGTCTCCAGGCAGCTGAGGGTCACTGTTCTGGGCAAATGGCCAAAACTGGAAGGGTGTTCAATTGATACAGACTCGGCACGCAGCCCGAGGGCAAATACAGACGTCATGGCATCGGGTCAGCGAGAGTATAGAGACAAGAAGGCCACAGGGCACACACGCTATGAGGTCTAGCCCTCTGGAGGTCAACAAGGGGGTGCACAGACAGGCCAGAGGGCGGGCAGCCACAGCAGGAAGCCAACGCAACAGACCCAGGTGTGGAGGTCAAGCATAGGGCCCTCAGGAAATTTCAGAGCGTCACGAGGGACTGGGATTCTAGAGGCACAAGACTGCAGTAAATGGAAACACATGCCCTTGTCAAGGAGATGACCGCCGTAGCAGTTTCCTGACCTCGCTTTGTGGTCTCTTCTACACTGTGAGCGGCGTCAAATGCCAGTTCCAGATGGTCTCCTCTGAGGCCTGCAGGTGGGAGCCGGCAACTGGCCGCCAGCTGAGGTAGGGTGTGGGGCAGCAGAAGAGGGGCAGCAGCTCTCCCGACCATGACCACGCCATGTCGGCCCTGGGGAGGGGACCCTGAAGGGAGGGATGAGTCAGTGCCACCAACCAACACCTGATTGCTCTCCCCTTCTTGAGTTATTATTATTATTATTATTATTATTATTATTATTATGTCATTATTATTGTTATTAATTTTTTTAACGTTTACAATACAACGTATTTTGTTCTTTGCATTCATTGTCTCATTTATCGCTATAAAAACGAGGTAAACTCTCTTATTAGTTTTCAGACAAAGTAAAAGTGTACGAGAAACATGCCCAAAGTTACACAATTATTGAAAGGCACAGCCAGGATCAGAGCCCATTTTCAAGGTACTTCAAGACCAGGGCTAGCTTCATGGGTATGTGACCTTGGCATGCCTGGATTAATATTCTGCTGTCACTCTCTCAAAAATTTTAAAATAATTTTTGACAATGAGCCCCCATTTTCATTTTGCATGAAGCCTGGCAATTTATGTAGCTGGTGCTACTCATATCCTGGGCCACTTACTGCTCCTCACTGCCCGCCACTACCACCCACTCCCAGAGACTTATAAAACTGTAGACAGTTCGTTTTCCAGGATGATTTAAAACCATTTAATCTATTGTTGACTTTTTTTCCTAAAGGAATATGAGAAAAGATACTGCCTGGAGCCAAAGGACAACAGCAGTTTTACAAAAGCAGTTTGGAAAGTTGAAGGCGCCACGTGGGTGTGAGAAATTATGAATGAGATTTTTCTTTAGTTTTATTGAGATATAATTGACAATTAAAATTGTATCTATTGAAGATGTACACTTGATAATTTGATATATATATACACATATATATATACACATACATTACAAAATAATGTATTTATATTAAAATGTGTATATATATGTATGTATATATATATATACACATACATTACTAAATACATTATTTTGTAATGTATGTGTATATATATGTATATATATGTATATATGTGCATATATATGTGTATATATATGTACACATACATTACTAAATACATTACGAAAATCAAGCTATTAACATATTCTTTACCTCAAATCGTTAGCGTCTCCTTTTGTGTGTGTGTGGTGAGAATACTGAAGACCTGCCCTTTTAGCAAGTTTCAAGTACACAATACTTGAAATAATTACAATATTGGTCATTACAGTCACCATGGTGTACGTTAGTTATAATCTCCAGGACTTATAATGGAAAGTTTGTACCCTTTGACCAACATCCTATTTCCCCCAGCCACCAGCCCCTGGTAACCATCATTCTACTCTCTGCTTCTGAGAGTTTGACTTTTTTAAAGATTCCACATGTCAGTGAGATTATGCAGCATCGTCATTCTGGGTCTGGCTTATTTATTAATGAAATCTTAACTAAAGATTCTTGTACTTCAGGATGTTTTTGTCTGACATCTCTACAGATGTTTGAAAATTAAAGGCATTTAGCCAATTACCTGATGCTTTGTCTACATGACTAGGAAAGAGCCTTATGGTTTAAACACGGAAGTGAATGTATCCAGTAACTCTATCAGAATTACTATGGTTTCCCCTTTTTTTTTTCCTCCATGTCGGACCACCTCTGCAGGCCTCCAGTGTACAACCCTCAAGGTCAGAGCCAATCCTTCTCCTGGCCAGCTCTGGCCCCAAGGATGATCATTAATTTTCTGACCGGGGCCACCCTGTCATGCAGACATCCTCTGCGTTTCTCCCACACCACTGTTTATCAAAAGGACTTAGATGAAGCTCTCTCAGCAAAGACATAGAATCATGTATATACAATTAAGAATGAGTCTAAGAGCAGGGTTATTTGAGGGTAGCAAGCTAACTTTTTAGCTTCTTTATGAAGCTGACTAAGAGTTCAAACTTCAGCAATTTCTGGACCAAAACATTTACTGTCCAGGAAATTAGTCACTGGCAGTGGGTATAGCAATAGAGCAGAATAGAGCTTCTCATATAAAATGCTGTGTTTCTGAGCACTGGCATCTATGTTCATTTCCTATTGACGTGAGTCCAACAAAACATTTCTCTCAGTGTAAACACACTGAAAGCAGGTTGGTTCCAGCTAGCTCTTGCCTACCTTACTGTTCCCCAAAATATTAAAGGAGCCTTTCTAATTCTTCCAACATTTCTGATCAAGAGTATTTGGTAAGTGCTAAGTCAGCTCTTACAGAAAATTGCGATATTCATCTCTCATGACCAAAACATCAGTCTGGACTCAGCGAGGACCAGAGTCAATGTATCTTTAAGTCATGAAGCTACTGAATAAAAAGAAAAAAACTGACTGTTATTGGAACATATTATTCTTATTGTAGGAAAGGTGCCATGTGAAATATCTTCATTCCACTCCCGTCCACATACACGTAATTAAACTGAAAACAGAGGCAATTGTTGATTTTATTTGTGACATAAATCCATTCTCCTGAAATACTCAGACATGGTCTGGAAAGGGTCATTTGAGTTAGAAAGAAGTAGTATCTCTTCTATATTATTCAGTTAATCTGGATTTTATTCCTCTCATTTGTGTGTGTGTGGTTTTTTTAGCCATTTTAATAAACTATTTTTTAGAGCTGATTTAGATTTACAAAAAAAAAATTGAGGAGTTCCCATGCACCCCACACAGTTTCCCCTATTATTAACATCTAACATCCTACATTTGTATAGTGAATTCGCTATAATTAATGATACATTATTATTAACTAAAGTCCATGCTTTCTTCGGATTCCCTTAGTTTTTACCTAATGTCCTTTTACTAGGCCAGGATCTCATCCAAGATACCACATGCCTTTTAATCTTCATGTCTCCTTAAGCTCCACTTGGCTATGACAGTTTCTCAGACTCTTCCTTGCTTTTCACGACCTTGACAGCTTTGGAGAGTTCTGGTCAGGTATATGGTAGGATACCCCTCTTTGGGAATTTGTCTAATGTTTTACTCATGATGAGAATTGGGTTCTGAGTTTTAGGAAGGAAGACCGCAGAGAAAAAGTTACATTTTTCATCATACTATATCAAGGGTACACATATTAAGGGTGTGCACTATCATATTGAGTGATATGGCCTATTACTGTTGATCTTGAACCTGGCCGAAGTAATGTTTGCCAGGTTTCTCCACTGCAAAGCTACTCCATTTTCCCCTTCCCTTTCCATTCTCTACTCTTGGAAAGAAAGTCTCTTTTCACAGCCCACACATAAAAAGTATTGAGATACCACCCTACTCCTTCAAGATGGAGTTTCTTCATCAATCTTCATGCTCAGGAGATGTGTCTCTTCGTCTCAATTATTTATTCAATTATTTATGTATATCAGTATAGACTCATGGATATTTATTTTACACTTTGAGTTATAATCTAATACTATCTTAGTGATTTGTTGGTCAAATTATCCCAGCCTCTGGCCATTGGGAACTCTTTCCATCAGTTCTTATGGCCTTCTGACATATTCCCATCGTGTGTGTTTGTGTGTGTGTGTATGCACATGTGTGTTAGCGCTACAAGAACTTTTTTATTTTGTTTTTATTTTCAGGCTCTACAAGTTGCTTCAAGCATATCTTGTATATTTCCTGCCTCGGTCCTAGAATCAGTCATTTCACTAAGGAGCCCTGGCTGCCTTTATTAAAGAATGTTATAAAAACCAGCCTCTGGTGTTAGGTGTGCTCATTGACACTGGGCTGTCCTTTCCTTATGCCTCCTTAGTTGACAGAGTGAAGAAATTACTCTGTATATATACAAATATCCATGAATACTTCTATATAGAATCAACTGTAATTATATCATTTTCTGTATTCTTATTAATTAAAAAAAGTGATTTGAATATCTCCTCCCATCCCAACATTATGCTTAAAACACCCTTAAAGTCATGTTTGGAGCAAGAGCTTCCTTATGTCAGGCAATCCTTGTCCTTGAGAAGCTTCTGATATAACGGGGAAGATAGCTTTATATGTACATAATTTCAATAAAACGTAGCAATTTGATAATCTTGTGAGAAAAGTACAAATTGCTGGAAAAGTGCACAGGAGGCCAAGTGGAGGAGAAAGGTGCTCTATGCATGTAAGTGAGGCTAAGGGGACTGGACTTCATCCTGTAGGTGAATGGGGATGATTGCAACATTTAATGCAAGGCTAAGTCCGCATAAACCCAAGCCAAAGGGACCATTGCCAGTCTCCCGAGTACTGAAGCATCGGGATCTAATGGAAAAGAAACATCAAGGCTAAAACCTAGAGTAGTGTTGGTGTTCATGCTGTGGGAATGAAGAGGATGATGCTGATGTGTGAGAGCAGTTATTTATTGAGCACTTACTATGTGACAAGCGTTATCTCATTTAACTTGATTAATGCCAGTTAGCAGATGAAGAACTGAGTCTTAGAAGTTTAATAATGTGTGAGTCATGCAGGTGGCTGGCACAACTTTGGACCACATCTGCTCGATTCCTCACCATTACTCGCTTTAACTATCGTTCGGCGTCAGGAAAAGTTCAACTTCCAATACCCAAGTTACTCCTAAAGACAGCAGAGCTTAGCAAGTTCCAGGGGTCTACTTTTATTTCTAAGAAGGAAAAAACATCTGCTGATGGAGGCCTGGTGGCTGTAACTAGATTAGAACAAAGACTTTGGAGAACAATAAACAAAATAAAGACAGGCGTTTCTTCCCCCTAGAAATAGGTTGACCCTGAGCAAACGTCTCTGTAAAATGTTTGAGTTAAATCATTTCCATCTTTCATAATGAGGAGAAATGGGCAAATAAATCAGTTGGGAGTCTGTAGCTTAGTCCTCAGAGGTGATGTGTCAGCCTTGTCTCTCCCTCCTCAATTTATTGGGATTTATAACAGACAAGCAGGTCTCATCACTCACCTTGTGTCCCTTCAGTGGAATTCTGGGTAAGATCAAGTAAAGCCTCTGGGGGTTCAGAACTACTGTCTTATTACTTTGTCTGCATGATATTGAGACAAACCAAGGAAACATAGAAGAGTGAACGCTGCAGGTGACTTCATCAAAACTTAGTCGTATAAGGGGGTCAAATCTTCAGAAATATCTGCTATTTTGGTTTTTGCTTTTTCCTAGAAGTGCGTGGCATCCTAGATTCATTCAGAAAGACTAGCATTACTCTCCTCTTCAGCTAATTGGGTTACTTGGTGAATTCACAAGGATTGGGTTTGAACTCAATCACCCTGAACAGCCATAAGCAGAAGGAAGAATATAAAACACTTTCAGAATGCAGACTATAAACCTAGGCGCAAGGAATGTCTATTCACTAATAAAGGCAGTTTCGGCTGGCTAAGCATGTGCCTCCTTTGCGATTAATAAAAGCAGAAATGCAATCCCATTGCCTGCCTAATATAGAGTTCCCTACATAGAAGGAAGGCTTATGAGTTTCAAACTTACCTCACATTTATTTACTTATAATTTTAAGCCCTATCACATTCCTCCCTGAAGAAAAGAATTTAAGATGGATAGAACTTTTATAATTTCTGTCTGAGGCCACCATGATAAAACAGGCCTGCTCACCTCACACGCTAATTCTTACCACACAGGGTGACTGTTGAGTAATGTATGTGTAGGGCATTGTGTGCTAATCATATACAAATGTTAACTATTTTAAATTACCATTTATTTTAAATTAGTACGTTCTTAACCTCAGTACATTATGAGAAGGAAGACTCTAAGGATTGTGGGAAAGCAATGTTCTCTTGATAAGTGAACAATGAGGTGACTGGAGAAAATGGACAAATTAGATGCTTTACTATTCGAAATACAAAGCAAACCAGGGAAACCCGGTAAAGTTCCCAAGCACTTCTCTGAGTCAAAAATTTTAAAGTTTTTTGTTTCTTTTTAAAAATTTTTCATACAACCGTAATTAATGCAACAGACCGTAAAGCAAGTTCAAGGTCAGGAATCCGGATAAGCAAGTTCAGGGTCAGAAATGTAGAGGTAAGTTATGCCATAGCTTCTAACCTGACTGGCCCTGATTTAATAAGGCTTCATCATCATATCCTCCCATGCATTCAGCTTGCAACTGCCTGCTTTAAAACAGGCTGCTTTAAAAGACAAGGCAATTAGTGGTAGAGAAGAGTGAGAGGATTAAAACATTCCACACACATCTGCGGAAGAGGGAAGGGCTTCCCATCCCCCAGGATGTAGCCAGACAGAGGGGTGCCCTCCAGAGTGAAGAATGAAAAATAGTCTTGATTTATAGATTTGCAGTAAACTAATTTGAAAAGTTAAGGCATGTCATCTGAAAAAGCTTTGGATTGCCTCATCTTTCAAGGTAAGATGGGAATTTTAGGGAGAGGGGTTTCTGGCTGTTTCCACTGAACTAAATCATAAGGTGTTTCATAATTCTGTGACAGTAGATTGTGCAACTGAGCAGCTTTTATTCTCCTCAAACACATAAAGCACCCAGCTCTGCTCTGTGATGCCTTTATCTGCTTTGCAGCCAGCATCAAAAACTGAGTGTCCAGCTGGACCCTAGAACCATACGATTACTGGTTTTTGGACTTCTCAGAGAGGAACTCGGGCCAAGCGTCTACTTCAGATTATATGATTTCAATATTATGCTCTGGGATGCTCTTGTCCGAATTCTCTCTTTCATATAAACATATTCTAAAATACCAGTGCTCTAAGGGAATGCCAATTACATCACTAAAATGGCATAGAGCTTTACTTGGCTCTCTTACATACTGGTTAATGTTTAGGGCCATATGGATCTACTGATAGTGGATGATGCTGATTCATTTCCCAGGTATGACAGGAAAAAGGTCCTGTTGCTCTATTCTATTATTCCCCAAAGGATAATCTACATTTAATTTCTCATTCCTGCCCTTTTAGGCACTGCTCTAAGGAAGGCCCTGCATTAGAATTGATCCTTAAGCATCAGAACTGGCTCAGGATTTTTACATTCTCTTCCTACATTTGGATGAAATCATAGGCATTTAAGAATAGACCTTTCCTTCCTATATAAGGGGCTCTTTCCTAGTGTCTTCCTTCTGAATAAGCAAACCTGACATCTGGCCATCCTGGATCAGATCAGGTCATTTGCTCTTGGTTTGTCTCTTTCAAGCTTAAGTACTATCACCAGTTGACATTTGCTCCATCTCCCAAGGTCCTAGGCCAGTTCTCCCCCACTCATATGTCTAGCTCCAGCTTTCTACTGTCAGGACAAGTCAGAGATTTTATAGAATTTTGGTCACAAATGACAAAGATATCCCTCCAACGTGTTCAAGCAGAAAGGGGAATATAATGACCAGTAGCATCCAAAATTAGACTCCCAACCAGCGGAAAGTCAAAGCTGTAGCTGGAGCCAGGACCGACTGTGACATGATATTCTAAGGCTACCTCTTTCCATCTCTTGTTTCTGACTGCTCTGGGTGTCAAGCTTATTCCCTCTCACAATTTTTCTCCATTTTGTAGGGAATATGGCAGCACATAGCATCTGGGTTTTATATTGTACGGCTTCAGCCACCCAACGGGATTAGTTTCAACTCTATGGACAGAAGTTCAGAAATCTATGTGAAATAATTCACTTGTGTAACCAGATTCCACACCAGACATGAGATTTGGTTAAGAGGAAAAAGGTACAATATGATTGGAACACAGTTATATTGTAGACATCTTTTTGCCCCGCAGCAGAGTTGAGATATTAAAGACTAGCGCTTTATTCCCAGCAAAAAGTTCAAGAGCGCCTGATGCAATCAGCCAAGCTTGGATGGGCATAGGCATTTGAGAAATTTCTTGTATTCTCCAGAAACAATGTCTTTACCGTCTAATACTTGATTTATAAAATGATAATCTTCACCCTATGTACAGGATATATACAGCCTTTGACATCTGCTACAAGTTGGAAATTATTACTATAGGTAAAGTTTCCATTTGAATTTTTTTAATATCATATAAAAACTCTTTTAATCTCAGGATAATCATATATAAGGAAGAAAGTTGTGATGAATTATATTTGCTCCAACTCTGAAAAAAAAAAAAAAAAGACCAAACAAAAAAAGGGAGAATGTATTTATTTATTTTTAAATAATGGAGTATTTCACGGAACTCAAAGTCAAGAATGTGTGCTCGTGTGTGTGTGTGTGACCTTGAAACATGGTGGCTCCCACTGCAACTATATCAATGGGTAAAAGGGGATAATATTATGGGTGGCCACTATACCAGTTCAATTTAGCCAATATTTATTAACATCTTTTTTTTATGTGCGGGGTATTTCACCACTCAAATATTCATGCTTGTCAATCTACATGCTTTATTATAACAGTTAAATGAATTAACTCTTTTAAAATTAAATTTGGCTTACCACTAAAAATATATACTGATACATATTAAGTTTGATTTGCAGTTCACTCTACTATCGTGAAACAAAATGGCAAGTAATAAAAATGTTAAATGAACACATGTCTTCCCACAATTTTTAGTAACTATCAATTACATTCAGTAAAAGGAGAGGTCTATAGTTCACAAAAATATGTAATATTCAATAATAAAGTTGTCCCCACAGAAGATGAGGAAAATGAGTCTCTCGCTTTAAGTCAGCTTAGACCAAATTTAGAAGAAAAACCTGTCCCAGGGTAATATACCTGTGAGTCTCCCCAATCATAAGACTTAGACAAGTTCACAGATAACACATCCAACAAGACAAGTCTGGACACTGTTTCCTGAACATGGCATTGCCCTCATCTGCCTCCAGATCTTGCCTCAAATTGTTGGCTCAGTCTAAAATATCTTTGTTTTCAATCCCTTTATGTCTTCTATCTTGTCTTCAGAGTTCAACTAAAATTCTACCTCCTCTAAGAAGCCCCTCCACCCTCAAACTCTCCAGAGTAAAGTATCCCTTTGGTTACATTTGCTAAAAAGATGTTTATATATATTTTTGCCTTTTCAGAATCACAGTTTGTGTGTGTGTGTGTGTAAGATGATAGATGATGATGATGACTATAGAGAGATGATAGATGATAGATAGATAGATGGATGGATGGATAGATAGATAGATAGATAGATAGATATAGATAGACAGATAGATATAGATAGATAGATAGATAGATAGATAGATAGATAGATAGATAGATAGATAGATAGATAGACAGATAGATAGATAGATAGATAGATAGATAGATAGATAGATAGATAGATAGATAGATAGATAGATAGATAGATAGATAGATAGATAGACGATAGACAGATACTCTTTATTAGATGCTGAGCTCCTGGAAGATAACTGCAATAATTTTTTTTCTGCCTGTCTTTAACCATTAAGTATGTATTTGTGAGTGTTTGTATTCACTGTTATGCATTAAGATAAATCAGACTATATTTTATTCTCTAAGAATTTACAGTGTAGGGAATAAAATACAGGCAGAAAATAAATACGGTACAAGATAAGTGACATAGAGAGTCAAAGATGAAAAGTTATGAGAGTTCCCGGAATATGGAGATCAACAGTGAGGGAAGGAGTGGGCAGAGAGAAATAAAAAGAGGAAACCAGAAAAGACTTCACGGAACAGGACAGATTTGGAAATTGTCCACTGAGAATAGGATATGTGGGTATCTTAAGTATGGGCAACAGCGTGAGTAAAGGCAGATACAGAAAGAGCAGGAAGGCGGATTCAAGGGGATCGCGAGATGCATAAAGAGAAATAGTAAGAAACTGTTGGAATGGTAGCTTGGAAACCAATATCATTTACAGGAATCTGGACAGTATTTTCTCATTAATCTGGACCCATAGGAGAAGTAGACAAAAGAAGAAGCTGAATGTACTAGGGGAGCCCATCAGGCTGCATCAAGAGTGTAAGCAAAGAATGATGAGGCCCCAGCCGGAGACAGCCGCAGTGGGGGTGAGTGCCTTACACAGAGGTCTGACAAGGCTTCGCTGTTGGTTGCATGTGGAGGGCAAGGAAGAGAAAGGAAGGGGTTTCCTGCATTGGGGGGATGGTCATGCCATTGGTTAAAGCAAGGAACAATTAATTGGAGGAGGGCAAAACATGATCCCCCTAGAACGTCAAGCAAATGTTTTTCTCTATACATGGGCCTCTCAGTTCAGCACCTGATAGAGTCACCCCAAAAATAAGTTAATAAATGTTTAGTGAATTGATATAAATCTATAACAAACATTAAAACTTTTGGTGACCTCAGTGGAAATAAAATCTTCTACTGACATCACTAAAACTTGAAGGTGTCATTGTGGAAGACGACTATGCCATGTAGAGTGTCTCCTGGCCCCACGTCCTGTTATCAGCTCGGGAAATTCTCATCAGTTGAAAAGCAACTATCAGTCCCAACCCCATTTCACTAAAGAGCGAAGGCGTTTGGTTATCTAACTGTTTTCAAACAGCAGGTGACAGTCAATCCTGCCCCAGGCAATGTTTTAAGCCCTTTACAAATATTAAATCTTTTACTTCTCATAACTCCAGTGGCAAGCATCATTATCATCTCCATTTGAAGCATAAGGAAACTCTGGCATAGGAAGTTAAGAAATTAGAGCAAGGTCACACAGAAAGCAAGAGTCAGGATTTGAACCCAAGCATGGTGCTGGAGTCCATGAGCGTAACGGCTGCCTTACAGGGCCCTGCAGGCTTCAGTGGCATAGCTGGTGGGGCTCAAGTCCAGCTGGAGCCAGGGCTCACGTTTCCTCCCACTTTTGCCCAGAAAAACACTTTACTGAAGCTTTCTTCTGAGAAGAAAAGAAAAATGATTATTGAATGATTGGCCCGGAATCAAATGAAAAAAAAGAGTGATGTCTGTAACTCATGTTCCTAACATCCAATTTAGGTTCATCCTGTCCTACAAAAGGGTTAACAGTGAACAGATTATAATCATTATCTGGTAGCCTTTATTCCGGGAATGCCTTTCAAAAATTGTGGTGTGTAGTTTAGTTATTTATAATACAGGAAACATTACACTTAAAACATCTTTGGGGCAGAGGTGAATACTTGATAAATATAATTAATGATTTTTCCATGGTCTTTACAAATCAAACTTTTATGATAAATTTCTCAGAAAAAGGTGATTTTACTTATCCATATTTAGATTTCTAGGTTCGGTATATTATCATGAATCCCCCAATCATCTTTTAGAAACACTGCAGTATAGGGTTTTATTGTAGCTGTCTTTTGAGGTTGCAAATTGTTAACATCTGTCTCTTAGTATTTTTTTTTTTTACAATACTCTAAATACTCTAATCTCTGGTTATCCTGCTAATAACTGTAATTTTCTAGTCAGCTGCTATCTCTCAAGGTAGTTTAAAGGTCATTTTTTTGCAATACATAAAGAAGCCTGTGAAGAAAGTGGACGTGATTTATTTTTTAGCAAGTTGAACTCATGTTTGGATTTGATTTTGTCTCTAAGAAGAAAGAATCTCTGCCTAGCTATTTTGCTTCAATCTCTTTGGTCCCAGCATGATTAGTTTTGGTCTCTTTCATTACATTTTACTTCTGTTACCTGATGTTATTCCTAATAGATGTGGAAAACAGATATTACTTTCAGAGGCATAATTAAAGGATACATTTATATTGCACTTTTTATAGTCAAAGTACTGGTTGATCCATATATTATCCCTACAAAGTAAAAGCATGCTGCTCTTCTCCCTAGAGAGGCATGTTTCTAAAAACTCTCTTAATCAAGATTTGGAGAATTACAACCACTTTATTTTCTGCAGAAAATTATGGAACGTGAATCTATTTGTATAAATACACACATTTTCATTTATCGAAGGTGCCAGTCAAAATACAAGAGGATCATAAACATAAGATATAATAAACATATGTGTTGTTGTTTTTTGTTTATTTATTTGTTTTATCTCATCTGCATCCATTAGTTTCTTGTAGGAAAAATAAAAATAAAAATCCAAGTTTCCTTTGGGTAAAATTTATTCTCACTCATCACTTTGCCTGTAGCTCCAGAGCATGACCGATTAGATAGCTTTAGTGATTGGCAGGGACACATGTGATCCACCCTTGGCCAATGAGATGCAAACTTGGGAGTCTGCAAGAGCTCTTTTGGAAAGAACATGCATCTTCTTTCCGGTGGGATTGCTTAGCAGGTAGGATATCAATATGGGCCTGGCCATGTCGAAATGGTTACCACGAAGAAAATTCAGTCTGAAAATATAGTCAAAGCAGGGAGAAATTAGATGCAAAAACCAGGGAGAGACAATACGCTGATGCCATCATTTGTGGCCGTGGATCAGCCTCACCTGCGATTATGAGAAATTAGCTCTTTTCACTGGAAAATGAGTGGCACCCGATTAGTACATAAGCACAACTGATGTCTATACACATTAATAAGGATCCATTTTTACTATAACAGATAATAAGTATGATGGAAACTTTAATAGAATATTTTAAATGAAAATAACTGGGTAGGATTAAGTAAGAAAGGCTTCAGGTAAGACATTATAAATGATGCTTTGACTAGATCAAATAATTGTAAAGTAATAGCTCCTATCCTGACATACAGGAGTTTATATAAGGATTTGTTATGGATTTTCTCGTGTCCACCCCCAGAATTTAGTTTTTGAAGTCCTAACTCCCAGTACCTTAGAATGTGACCTGGCTTGGAAATAGAATTGTTGCATATCTATCTAATCACTTAAGATGTAGGAATACTGGAGTAGGATGGTTCCCTAATCCGATATGACTAATGTCCTTAAGAAAAAGGAGAAATTTGGACATAGACACACATAGGAAGAACACCATGCGAAGATGAAGGCAGAGATGGGGTGATGCCTCTACAAGTTAAGGAACACCAAGAATGACCAGCAAAGCACCACACGCTAGTGAAGAGGCATAGAACAGACTCTCGCTCAGAAACCTCAGAAGGAGCCAAGCTTATTGACACCTTGATCTTGGACTTCTGGCCTCTTGAACTGTGAGACAATAAATTTCTACTCATTAAGCTCACCTAGTCGGTTGTACTTTTTCCAGCAGCCCTAGTAAACTAATACAGGGTCTAAGGATATTTACAGATGAAGATAAAATATTCTTTGGGATAGAAATGAGTCAAAATAAAATAGAAGAGCACTGATCAAAGTTAACTGCCATTTGTTCTAAGAGTTCATAGAACAAAAGTTTAAAGACCAAACTAGAATGATGATTGAACAATGGAGATAAAGGAGTATATCTGAGAAATAGTATAAAGGAAGAAACCTGAAAGTTGGCAAGAAAATGGATTATTACTATGTAGGTTTGGATGGGAAAGATTTTTTTAAATTTGTTTCTTTATGACTTCGAAACTATGTGATTGGAGATTTAGAAACTGATAGACATTCTCAGTGAGAGAGTTTGGAAAGAATCATGGTGTGGAGCAGGAGATTCTAAGATAGCTTGAGTCGTAGCCTACTCTTACGGCCATTTCTGGTAGACATCTCAATCAAGTGAAAAAATGTAATACAACCAATAGAGGAACAACTGACATTATGTGTCTTCTGACATGATCCTCTTAAGAAAACGAAATATTACTAATTTGTATATTTTCAATGTATTTAACTTGCACCAAGTTGTGAGGAAATAATCAAGCAAATGTAAACTACTGGACTTTCTATTAAACTTGGGCCTTTCAAAAATATTAAGTTCATTAAAGTTCAAAAAGAGTTGGTGAAACTAATCTAGATTAGAGGAGTCCAAAGAGATATGACCACTAAATGGAGTGTGTGGTACTTGAATAGATCCTAAATAAGGAAAATAAAGAACAGTTTTAAAAGACACTATTGGAATAATTTGAATACGGACTCTGTATTAGATTAACAGATCAGTATTCAATTGCTTGAATGTGCTTAACGATGTCAGATATGTAGGTTATTTGCGATATCAATGCTAAAGTGTTTAGCAGTAAAGCTTCAAAAATGCCTGCGGCTCTCTTTAAGTGGTCCAGCAAAAAAGCGTGTGTGCGGGAGTATGTGTATGCACATGTGCATGAGCATGTACACACACACACACACACACACACACACTCTCTCTGTTGGTGTTCTGCCCTGATCTCTTGGATCCTTTTTGCTATTTTAGTGTGTCCATCCACCAACTTTTCTGTGCTTTTTTTTTACTTCTAACATCTCACATCTAAGGCTTCATGGCGTCAAGAAATCCACGTAGACTTGAGGTTTGAACTAAATCTGAAATCGTACCCTTATGTAACTTCTTTCTGCTCCCCCAGTTTTCTTTCCTTATTCTTCATGTGAGCACATTTTTAATAAATCATTTTCCCATAAATTCTCATCTCAGGGTCTATTTGAAGGGAGTCTATTCTAGACGTATAGATACACACAAATAAGAGAAAAAGAGAGGGAGAGAGGCAGAGAGAGAGAAAGAGAGAGAGAGACAGAACAGAGAGAGAGAACAGATAATGTAAAATGTTATCTATCGTGAATCTAGGTGGGTTTATTTTCCTCTTCTTTCAAGTCTTCTGCAGGTTTGATATTGGGGAGGAAGGACTTAAAGCAGCTGGTCTACGATCCGTTTCTCCTTCCATTACTGAAGTACAACTCTAGGGAAAGAGAAAAGGCGGGGGGCCTGGTCTTATCTCTCAATATACACTCTGCTAACTGGACTTCCTAATAAATATACTACTGATATTTTCTAGGAAGAAAGTCCATATCTATAAAATCTTAGCATCATGGCCCTTGTTTAAGGTTGTTTAAACACACCTAGGATTTATAGATTTAAGGGGCATGGCTTTCTAGAAAATGTGACATAAATTAAATAACCACCTGGGATACAAAACTGAGCTATTTCATAACCAAAATGCTCTCTGCTGTGTGAAGTACCTCAGTTAGAGGCCTCACCTAATCAGGGTCGGGGTGCATATGTGAGGGAAGGAAGGAGCTGGGGAGCCACTATCACTGTCCAGATCTTCCCTGTGCATCCCTAGTGCCTGTTGGTTGCTTCTCTGTGAAATTATTAGTAAAGACTGGCTCTGGGAAAGACTCCTAGCTGTGAAGAATCTGATTTGACAATAGGCTCCTTAGTGTTAATGCAGCTATTTTTCGAACTAAAAACTTCTTCAGACAATAGAGGATGTCAGTTTCTTAATTTCTCACACACAGGATTTGGACTAGATATGTAAGTTTCTCCTCTAAGTTTGTACAACAAAGTATGCAAACATAAGAAGTTGGTCTTTTTTTAAAAAAAAATAAATTTTTAGAGCAATTTTAGGTTCACAGCAAAAATAAGCAAAAGTTAGCAAGATTTCCTCTATTTACCCTGCCCCTGCCAACATGCACAGCCTCCCCCATTATCAATATCACTCACCAGAGTGGCACATTTGTTACGATTGATCAATCTACATGGACAGACACATCCTTATCATCCAGAGTCCATACTTAACAACAGTGCTCACTCTTGATGTTAAATATTCTATGGTTTTAGACAAACGTATAACGACATGAATCCACAATTAATAGTGTCATATAGGGTAATTTCACTGCCCTAAAACCCTCTGTGCTCCTCCTATTCATCCCGCCTTTTCTCCTCTATCTCCTGGCAACCACTAATCTTACTCTCTCCATAATTCTGCTTTTTACAGAATGTCATGTAGTCGGAATTATATACTATATAGCCTTTTCAGATTGGCTTCTTTCAGTTGGTAATATGCATTTAAGTTTTCTCCATATCTCTTCATGGACTAAGAGCTTATTCCTTTTTAGTGCTGAATAATATTCCATTGTCTGGATGTATCATGATTTATTTACCCACTCTCCTACTGAAAGACACCTTGGTTAGGTTGGACTTTCAATGTGTCTATCATGTGGACTTTAGCTAAGGCTCTACTACTGCTGTTGCTCCTGTTAGGAGGGGTCATGGAGATGTGAGAGTGACAGAGGACACGTTTTAGTGTAGGGTTGCAGCTTCTGGGTGTCAGGAGTCAGCACTGGCTCTGCAGCAGCAACAATGCTATCGGATTGCCTCCTCTGTAGCTCCAGCGGTGGCCCTTGATGTCCACTCTTCCAGCCTTTCCAACAATCTTCTAAGCCCTTAATTTCCTGCATTAAATCCCTTTCTTCTTAAAATATCTACAGTGGTTTCTGTTTCCTGCACTGAATTTTGAATGATACAGTTTATTAGTAAACCATATGTTTACCCTATTTTGGTTTGGGGATGTTTTTCTCAGCTTCTTGATTTGTGTACACCTATGTTTTATCTACCTTTAAGATTTTAAAAGTATAAAATAAAAATAATAGGTATAAGAGACATATCTCTTAGCCAGATAAAAAAGACAGAGAATAATCTGTCATATTTCATAGCCTATGCTCTTTATTTACTGTATATATCTCTTTAGATAACTGTTTATACAATTGTTGGGGTTTTTTTTTTCCTTCTGCATACAAGTTTAAATATCTAAATTCTTATTAAGAAAGATAACAAATGCACTAGGATTTTTCCTGGACCAAAAAATACTTTCAAGATTATTTGAATCTATTTTTTCTTTTTGTTCAGTAGATATCACTGCAAACTAATCCAGAATCTAAAATTGTTAATGCCATATGTGTCATTGATTTCCATCTTGCCAATTAAATAAAGGTTACCGCCTGGGCGCTTCAAAGATTGCCTCTCTCCCTAGGCACCGTCACAGTAATTCAGCTCAGCCAGGGCACTCCTGCTGGCAGTCCTCAAATTCCCTCTGCAGGGAACGGCAGTACGCCTTCTGGGAAAACTCCACTTAGAGAGTGGGAAAAGTATTGATAACTAGAACTCCAATTTGCTGACCTTGCATTGTTCATAAGAGAAGCTCATCTTTTCTGTTTTCTCAAAGGGCCACAAATTAATTCAACAAGAATTTATTGAGCACCTATGGTGTAGAAGGCCCTGGGCCAGTTCCTAAGAATATCAAGGAAAAAAAAAAAATAGATGTGAAGCTATGTTTGTCTTCCATAAGTTCTGACTTTGAGTAGTTGGATACATACTAGTTTTAACATCATGTGATCAGGTCTGTGAATGGAGTGCTATTGGGCAGCGAAGAGGCAGGAAGAGTCAAATTTCGCTGTGAGGAGGTGAAATAGTGATTTGCCACGTAGAGAAGGAGGCGACATTTGAACTCAGTTGTGAAGAATAATTAAGGCTTGTCCAGGCCAGAGGGACAAAAAATGAAGGGGAATTTAAGAAGGAAAAAACAAACAAAAAAGCAGTGTGAGCCAAGGCAGGAAGACAAGAGATGACTAGGCTTGCTCAGGAAACCACCGAGAGGGTAGTTAGGAAAGTCTGATGGTTAATTTTATGTGTCAACTTGACTGGGCCACGGGAGCCCAGTTTAGGGGCAAACTTTACTCTGGGTGTTTCTGTGAGGATGCTTTTGGATGAGATTAACATTTAAATTGGTAGACTTGATTAAAGCAGCTTCCCCTTACCCCAATATGGGCCTCATCCAATCAGTTGAAGGCCCCAATACAACAAAAAGGCTGACTTGCCCCTGACCAAGAGAGAACTCCTGCCTGACTGCCTTTGAGCCGAGACATTGTCTTTCTTTCCTGCCTTTGGACTTGAACTGAAACATCTGCTATGTCTGGGTCTTGAGCCTGCCAGTGTTCAGACTGGAACTACACCATTGGCTCCCCTGGGGCTCCAAGTCTTGCCAACTGCAGATCTTGGGACTTGTCAGCCTCCATAATCACATGAGCCAATTCCTTATAATAAACTTTTTATATATATACACACACACACATTCATTCTATTGGTTCTGTTCTCTAGAGAACTCTGAGTAACACAGAAAGGGTAGCAAAAGGTGAGGTTGCAATATTGAACATAACCAGAATGTAAAGAATCTGAAGGTTGTTCTACATATATTAAAAACAGCTAATATTTCTTTTCAATATTATAATTGTTATTGTAACAAGCTATAATTTTGCTGCTTATTTCTTGGGGTGCCAAGACACTCTTCTGAGTGCTTTACAGGTATCGACTCATTTGTTTCTGACAGTCCCTTTACAAGGGAGGCACTATTATTATCATCCTCAATGTACAGAGAGGCAGAAATGATGCACAGGGAAGTAACCTGCCTTCAGCCACTTAGCTGGTAAGCGGCAGAGCCCCGAATGGAACCTAGGCAGTCGCATCTCTAGAGTCTGCATCCTGTTGCTACCGCTTTAGTAATGCTCTGACATTGAACTTAATTCCACAGGTATTTTCGGGCACAGAGATATATATTAAATTTGCCACTTTAGAAAAATTATTCTCATGGTAGAATGGAGAGCAAATGAGAGAAGGAAAGTACAAAGATTGCAGAAATTGAAATGAGACTCGGTGGTAAGTTGCTGGCCTGATCTGGTAGTGGTGGGAATAGGGAGTCGGTGATGATCCTAGGAAACCGTTCTCAAGATAGCGTCACCATGATCTGGCACCTAATCAGATGTCAGGAATGAGAGAAAAGCGGCATGAGTAGGAACTGATAAATGATGACCTGAGCTGGGAAGCATGTTGAGGGGAGGGGAGAGGACAGCTAGTAGGGATTTAGAAACGGAAACTGAGAGGTCCGCAGATAGAAATTTGAAGATAGTCTAGGATTAGAGCAATAAATTTTGGAGTTATATTAGTTTCCTCTAGCTGCTGTAACACTGTACTGCAAACTTGGTGGCTTTTTACAATAGAAATTTATTCTTTCACAGAAATACAAAACCAAGGTGTGGACAGAACCACAGTCCCTCTGGAGGATCTAGGAGAGAATTATTCGTTCCTTGGCTCCTTCAGCCTCTGACGGCCGCTGGCATTCTTTGGCACTCCTTGGCTTGTGGCTGCCTCACTGCAGTCGCTGCCTCCAATACCACACTCTCCCCTATGCGTGGGCTGACTCTCCCTCCCCTCTTCTTATAAGGACAGGTGCAGTGGTATTTAGGGCACATCCAGTTTATCTAACATTCTCTCCCTACCTTAATATTCTTAACTTAGTCACATCGGCAAAGACCTTTTTACAAATTAGGTAACGTTTATAGGTTACCAAGATTAAGATCTGACAAGTTTGGGTGCCTATTATTCAGCCTATTATAGAAGTCATGAGAATGTGAAAGATTAGGAAGGAAGAAGAGTTGCCAAGGGCAAGAAATGGCAGGAAGCCGCATTGGTGTAGGGAAAGGAGCCCTGTGAGTTCAAACCCCAGTTTGCCACTGCTCGTGTGAACCTAACCACGTGGCCCCAGCACCATTGGATGTCATTTCGTCCTCTGTGATGAAGCTCAACTCCATGATTTTCCTCTCGAGTAGAAAATGTTAAGCGTGCATTTCATCTAAATAAGTGTGCAGAGTCATTTGGAGTCTGTGGCTATTTCAGAATCTTATTTTACTGAAATAATATTAAAAATGAGAAGATAAACCCAAAAGCGTCCACAATCTTTTCATTTAACCAAATCAGTGTTTTCATTTATATGACATTTTCTAGTCCCTGAGCAAGCACACATTCGATTTTTACATATTGGCCACACTTTCATAGGTAGACTTTTATAGTCTGTATTGTAATTTAAAATGTCACCACGATTATTTTTCCATTCTGCTACAGCCCTCTCTTCCAATTTCCTCCACACCCCATCCTGCCCAAGCTTCCACATAGTGAAGCTAAAGGAGATGCATTCTGCATGCGGGGTACCCCCTGCAGTGGAGCAATGACAACCATCAGGACAACAATGGTGACCTGCCTCCTAGGATGCTGCACACTTGTACCCCACAGTCCCACCTCCAACAGAGTCAGCTCGAAACCCCTTCAGGTAAAGTTCTTTCCCATTCTAAACTTAGATTCTAATTCTTACCAAGGCAAAAACACGTTAGTATGCAGATACTTATAGTAACTTCTCATAAAGCTTTTATTTTATATAAAGCTTGAAATAATACTTTAGAGAGTTAAAATATGTCCCATATTGAACAGATTTAGCTTTTCATTCAGGTGATGTCTCAACTACTGTTGCCCTGAAGATTACATCCCATCACTTTTTGGCCTTCTGGCTAAGATCAAGTGTAGGATTACATCCCATTCAAACATACCTGCTTCAAGCTATGTTGACATCATTTTTCCCAATACAAAATAACTGCTACAATTAAGTCCTTAAGTCAGTCATCTCTATTCTGCATAAAAGTGCTGAGCATAATGCAAAAATGCCCCACTTTTCTGCAATAAATAGCAATCTGAATTTAATTGCAAATTTTCTGAGACATTCTTGGAACTCTATTTATTCTATTTGGTCTTTGCATCTTTTATTTTCCAAGCTGACTCTCCCCGTTAAATAACCTCACAGTCCACAGGCAAATGGGCAAATGTCACACTTTCGACCTCTCTCTCTCTCTCCCCCTCTCTCTTACATACACACACACACACACACAGAGAGAGAGAAAAAAATAGGTTGAGCTATCAAAGTGTGCTATAATCAATTTTCATTCAGTATGTATTAAATTTTGAAATGGTACCAAAGAGCGTGAAACTAAAAGAATCAATCATCTTTTATCATGTCCCTTCAGGATGAAATTAACTTGAAATGGTCATTCTTGTTTCTTTCCGCTGGAAGAGAAAAAAATAGCTTGGAGGTGCTGGATGAAATCTAGGACATTGAACACCTGCTATGGAGGAGCAAAGCATCCTCTGTGCAGGGGTTTAATGATGTTAAAGGTGCTATGGTTCACATGGGCACCGACCACAGGTTTAACTTGTACTTTGGTTCATATCTGCAATTAGCTTCTATTCTGCCTCTTGGCTCACCATGGATGAACCTGCCAGAATGTGTGTGGTTGGGCAATTTACTTAACCTCTCAATGCCTCAGTACCTTCATCTGTTGATGTGGATAGGGCTAATAGCATCTTCCTTAAACAGATGTTGAAAGGACTAAATCACATGATACATATGAAATACAGGATAGTGTCTGATGCAGAGGAAGTACTTGATAACTCTTAGCTACTCTATCCAACTTCTCATTCTATTGGATGAGGAGTTTTAGTCATCTATCCTAATCATGCCATTTCACCAGGGATTCCTTGAGGACAATTTGCAGTCCGTGAGAGCATTCACATTTCCCTGATCTGACTTCCAGCTGCCCTGTTTCTCCATGGAGCAGCCCTGTGAAAATTCCAGTCACCCAGTGTGGCCATCTTGTAACACTCAAGCCTTTGGGATGGAAGTCCGATTTTAGCCCAGAGTAGGTTGATGAAGCTGGCTTACCACTTCAATGTTAAGCATAAAATCCTGGATGACAAAGGGGAGCTAGTTAGGAAACTGTGGTAGATACCATCCTCCCAACAAGTTAAATGAAATCAACTCCTATGAACCTCCAGATTGACCTGTAATTGAAAACTGGTTGGCACCGTGCTGTTTGTCAGCTTCCCAAATGACACTCTGACTTTTTTGTTTTCATTTTCTATTTATCTGTTATTGAAAATCTTTGGATGCTGTGATGCCAACACAACAGATCTCAGTGGCATATTTTTGTTCCATTGCAAAAAAAGAAGAAGAAGAAGATTAAATGACAGGAAGTAAAGCTGTGAAACATATTTTACTTTAAAATGACTCGAACAATAACTTTTTAAAAAATAGTCTCTGTCATCATAGAACTTGGTGCTGGAAATGTCCTTAATCTTCTCATGCAATGATTTCTTTTCTCAAATGAAGAAACAATCTAGGGTCATGCTACCCTGAACAAGCCCGATCCTGTCTGATCTTGGAAGCTAAGCAGGGTCAGGCCTGGTTAGTACTTGGATGGGAGACCACCTAGGAAGGCTGGGTGCTGTAGGCATAAAAAAAATAAATAAAATAAGGGGTTGTAAGCTGACAAGGTCCTTGTAATCTGTGAGGTCAACCAAGGGTTGCCTCGTCTAAAATAAATAAATAAATAGATGATAGATAGATAGATAGATAGATAGATAGATAGATAGATAGATAGATAGATAGATATAGATAGATAGATAGATAGATATAGATAGATAGATAGATA
>NW_011888823.1:2042864-2059405 GCF_000151845.1 Pteropus vampyrus
AATTAAGTTGGTTATTTCAACTAGCTGGATGTGAAAAGGGTAATGGCCAAGGATTTTGCACTGACACCAACTCTGTTCTGTAGCAGCAGACTATAAACAGCCTGGGGTGTAACTGACCACACAGAACAGGTGATAAAGTGAGGATGGCTGAGGGTTTCTCCACAACCAAACACCTTGGTTAGAACAACTTCAAGTTCATATTCACGGAGCAACTCTCGGAGGCCTGTTCTTACTGGATTATGTGCTTAATCCCTAGAAAATATTCTTAGAATATCCTCTTAATTCCCAAGAAGCAAGGATCAGGGGGGAAAATGGCAAGAAGAGAACACAAAGTTGAAAGAAGAATAATTACCCAAATTTCCAGTAAATTACCACCATTAAGATATTGGGATATATTCCTTCAGATATATATGTACATATAAATATATTCAAATACACATTTTAGTATGTGCATACGAATTGCTCAAAAACTATTTTGAGTAGGTAAGTTCTCAAAATTCCATGAAAAAATATATATTCGTCATGTATGTGGGAACAGTACCTCTCATTGAGTCCTTCAGCCAACATTCATTGAGTGCTTATCAGGACTGATAGTCATTCCAGCACACTGGTTGTTTAAAGTCTTCTGATTGGTTGCTACCCATGTGGAACTGATAGTTAAATATTGTAAATATCACCCTGTACTAACAATATGCTAAGTTCCATTCTGACACTGGGATCTAGCAGTAAACAAAACGCCAAAACCCTGTATCCATGGTGCTTATACTCTGACCAACAAATACATGTATAAAATACATAGTATCTATGGAGAGCATACCAAAGGTAAAATAAGGCTACTTACTCGTCCTTACAACTCACTTAGAGATACAATACTTAAACATATGTAACAATTGGAAGCAAAGATTATACTTGGCTTTGGGACATATTAATCTTATTATAAGAGTATGGATACATTGATCCACCTAGGCAGAACCCTGCCCCAGATCTCCCACACTTTCTGTTTGTTCCTCCCATTCTTCACCTGCAGGCTGAAATGCCCCATTTTCTTTTCTTGGAAACAAGTGTTTCCTGATGAGTTTTTGGGCAGCATATCATGCCACCCCCAGCCCTGCTGGCGGTGGAGGAGGACATGGCATCTCCAATCTGCTCTTTTCTTGCAGGCATCCTAATTAGAAGTCCTGCCTAGAACACATGGTCAGAGCGAGGAGCCAAGACAAGAACAAAGGACAACTGCTCACATGTGTTCCTCTCCAATCTGGCCCAGGCTTTCTGGCTCAGCAGGGAGAGTCGACAGTGCAAAATACTGAATGGTGAAGGGTCAGCAAGCAGTGAGCGCTTGCATCCCTGGCGAGCCCTGGGCCTGCAAAAAGAAAGGTTGGCTAGGTTGACTTTGTAAGGGAATTAAAACGGAGTTTGGGAAATAAGGTAAAATGGAAGAGAGAAAATTATGGAACGAGAAAATCCATATTTCTGATCCTTCTTACCTGGTGCATTTTAGAATTAAAAATGCTGAGAGAACCTAAAGCTTTTATTTTCTTAAAAATTAAAAAAACAAACCTATTGAGGACACACACTGACATGTTGGGAGAACATTGAGGTAGAAATGGCTAAACATGGATTTTAAACCAAGTTCTAATGTAAGCTCATTATGTGGTCTCGACTCACAAACTCGTTTATGTGTATAAATCCTACCAATCTCCTGCATGTGTCACTAACTCTTCCCAGACCAGAACCACAGGAGTTGGAGAGAAATAGTGTACGATTTGATGTGAGAATATTTTTACCTAATTGGTTAAGAATAAAAGTGGTTAAACATTTCTCCTACAGATAATTCACATGCCAAGGACTGATCAGGAAGGAGGAGAAACAGAAATCTACTTGCACAAGTTTTATGAAGAAGCATGCTTTTTTATAAGGTAATCTATCCTCAGACATTTTATTCTATCTTGTCTTTTAGATAGGACTTGAAATCTTCATGAAACTCACTAAAGATTCACCTTTCCACCATCTCTATTCAAAGCACATGTGCATGGGCATGGACACACAAGTCACACATAATTTTTTTAAAAAAAGAAAGAAAAGAAAACATTGAAAACACAGAGGGACTAATAATATATATCTGAAATTCCTGGAGCCAGATATTTTTTGAATACAGAATTTTACACATTTTAGAAGGGTAACGTAATACAAGTTTCATATATGATATAACACCCTCACAAGCACCTCACACTCAAACACATTCATGTATTTGCATTAAAACATATGAATGTACCCTCTAATTGAGATAAATAAAGATCATAAATACTCTCATATCAGTTCAGGTCAAGTTTTACCAAATAAGTTTCAGCGGCTAAGTTATAAAAAATTGTTTTAAGAGTAAGAGGTTTTTAGATTGCAGAATTGTGGCTAATAAACTGTATCTCCAGGCACTTTCCCTTTGTTCATTCTTCTAGTGATTTAGGTCTCACCCAAGTTATGACATAATTACCATCACCTATAGATATGTATTGATTACTGCTTGCAGAAGATAGGGCATTCACTTAAGATGACAAAGCTTTTTTCATTAGCTGCTTATATTCTGTAGACATGCAGAAATGTAAAATGATGTATGACCAGAACACAATAAAAGTCCAAGTCTTCACTGTACATTATATAAAATTAGAGTGTTTTTGTTTAAATGTGAGATCTGCAGGGGGCGGGAGGGTGTTAGTTTGTTGCCTCTCCAATTTCCATTCTTCCGTCTCTTTGGTATCTCCTCCCCCTCCTCCTCTCCATTTCTCAGCTCTTCCATTATTTCCTTAGGGTTGGCTTCCTTGCTTGTCCTGATTAGGTTAACTTGCCCTATTAAAAGTTCTCGTGGTATCATACACATCTCCTCCAGTGAAATTTTTTTTTTGTGATTTTTAAAAATTAATATCTTACTCTTCACTAAACTATAAGTTCTCTGAGACTAGGTCTAAGTTTTGTTCCCACCATAATTTCTCCAGCAACTAGTCAAGTGTTAGGCACAGAGTAAGTTCCTAGTAATACATGATGGATGGATGGATGGATGGATGGATGGATGGATGGATGGATGGAGGATGGATGGATGGATGGATGGATGGATGGATGGATGGATGGATGATTGATTTAGTACAGGGGATCATCAGGGCCAGGTTAAGCTCAGAGTGAAAATGATGCTTTGCCTCCTTTTGCATAAAGTAAAAATAGGAGAGCAAATACATGTGGGAGACAAGAATCCAAGACTTTACATCTAGCATCACAATATGGATCTCTTATATTAAAAAGGATAATTTGGAAATCCTGACTTTTGAATGAGGCAAAACAGTTTAAGAGCTCTGGAAAGAAAGAGGATCTAAAAATTTATCAAACCTTAAAATAAAAAAATAGTATTAATGCAGAAAGGCCTTCTTTAATCTTGGGCACATTTTTATTTTGATAAAAACTGTAGAAAAACTGAACTTGAGAGGGATTTATTTGCAAATGATGATGGGTGAAGGTATAGCTTGAATGAATTCATTGAACAGCTCTAAAAGGTGGCCATTATTTTTTAAAAAGAACAAAAATCACCTCTGCAAAAAGATCTTTTCTTTCTCTCCTGGCCAATATCTCAAAAATAATTAAATGCATGCAAATAAGAAAAAGAAACCAATGAACCTCTAACTAATAGGAGTCATCCTGAGGGTATGAACAAAAAGAAATAGAGAAGAGGAGGGGATGGAATCCATTAAACTTTCCAAGTATCTAAACCCTACCAGCAATAGCAAAAATAACAATGAAACCTTACCTTGCTGAAGTTCTTCCATTACTAACGGAAAGGTAAGAAGGCTGATTCTATATGCCTTAGGAAATAAAGACTTAACAGATGTCTTTATTGAAGACTGCTGTCCTAAACGGAAGAAAGATGGAAAGCTCTTCCTAAGCCTCTTTGTCATGTCCTATTCAAATTCTGTCACCTAAACCTGATACACAATTAAACAATTGGCTAGAGTGTTGTCTTGACAGATTATTTGCCATGCTGGAAATGAAGAGATATTTGCTGCACCATTCACCTCTCTTTGCTGGAAATATTCCTAATGAGCAACATTACCAGCAGGACTTATTCTTGTGTTTTAGAACATCTCTCTAAATGGGAAAAGGAAAGTCAAGTTTAAAGTTAAACTATACGAATTAAAGGAATAAAAATGTATGCTAAAGTAAAAGAATGGCAATAAAAGGAGATGAAATGGTTTTGTCCTTCATCTGAAAATTATTTCAAATTAAGCAGATCACTATAAAGTCCATTAGTGAGTAATATTTTTATTAATAATATTTGAACTGCTTTGTTCATTTGGATATTTTAAGGAATTTTACTTTGTACCCATACTTTAAAACTTCTGTTCGAAGCAATCATCTCTAAGAGATGGTAATTCTTGGATGCGATGAAGAATTTCATCAACACGTATTAATGAGGCTGAAAGCCTGGAAGGAAGAGCGTTTGCTTTCTCTAACTCCAACTTCAGCAGAGGTGAGAGTGTCATATGATAATTTCTACTTCATTCTATGTCAAAACACGCACATGTTATGAAGTGGTTATTATTCTCGGATGATCATTTGGATTTTTATCACTATAATAAAGAGCTGCTAAACAAAATTTTGTGCACGTACTGGTGCATGGACTTGCACCAGTGTGTCAATATTTATGCATGTTCGCATATGCAAAAATGGATGTTGTGTACATATATCAATATGCGCATTCATTTATGTACCTAGATGGATATTATGCAAACATGAACGTATAGATATATGTCCAAATGTGTTTATGTGTGTAGTTTTGTTTCATCCTCTAGAATCAACACAATGTCTGCCACTTGACTTTTCTCAAAAGAGGGAGAGTCAGAGAAAGAACTCACTAAATTCAACATAAATAGTTTTAAAACTTTATTGCACAAATGACTGATCTGGAGTACTGGTTAAATATTCTGATTCCTAAGACCTAGGATTCTGCCACAACTCTCCCAGGGATTCTAGTGCCTTGCTACCTACCATAAACACACTGGCCTAGTGGTCAAGCCAGTTTTAGGCAAATTTACAATCAAGACGTTTGCCTCTAGGAAAGCTGTTGGCAAACTCCAATCTGATACTTGTTTTTATTCAGCTTGCGAGCTAAGAGTAGTATCCGTATTTTTAAATAGCTGCAAAAAAAATCGATAATAGAATAGTATTTTGTGGCACATGAAAATGATATAAAATTCAAGGTTCCATGTCCACAAATAATGTTTTCTTGGAATGCAGCCATACTTGTTCATTTATATATTGTCTGTGACTGCTTTCCTGCTAACATCAGAGTGTAGAAGTTCCAAAATAGGCCATGTGACCCACAAAGCTCAAAATATGTATTGGCTCTTTGCAGGAAAAGTGTGCTGACTGCTACCCTAGGGCCCCACCCCTAATTCGTCAGTGGCCTTTATATCTATCCACAGTGTACTGCTCTGCTTTCTCCAGTTTTCCCTTGTTCTTGAAGGAGGAACTAACAGCATATATCTCAACACCTTCAGCAGTTTTCTCATTGTAATTCTTGGATCTTTTTCTAAAAATCAAATGTTATTCTTACTATTAAACAAATGAAAGTAAAACTCAACGAAGAGGTGGGATAAAATAGAAAGCTGCCCCTGGTGCCCTCGAAATCATATCATGAAAGAATGGATGGTTCCATGGCATAGAGACCTCTTCATCCGCAGAAGTATTCAAGGAAAGTTAGGAATCTCCAGACACTTAGGGAAGTTGTAGAGAACAAATGAGGATTCTCTGAAATATTGACTTCAAAGTTTGTTCAAAACTCAAAGTAAATGGTTTATTGTCTCTAATCCTTTACTCTGTTAGGTATAAGAGTAAGTCCAGAGTGGTATCTTCTCCCACAGCTTCTACCCATGAGATATGTCTAAAAGCCTCTTGGAAGTCTAATCCATAAGCAACGGTTATAAAAAGCAGAAGGATATCTGAGTGCTCTGGATCCTTCTTTCACAGCAATGACCACACTAGCGATTACGGTGATGTTTGTGAGATTATCTCTTTAATAGCTACTTCTTTTGGGCTTTCTCAACTGGGCTTTCACATCGGAACCACAGAACCCAGAAAATGCATTGCAAATTATTTTCTCAATTACTCAAAGGGATTTGTCCTTAAGCAATTGTGGGAACTGGTTATCTAGTATATGCAAGGTTGTTATTTGTAGATCTGAAGTTCGTATGACAGGCAATCAGCTAGAGAAGGCGGACATGAATTGAGAGAGGCAAGGTCAAGCTAGAACTTGCACAACTGACCAAGTAGCAGAAGAAAGTGAATGTCTTCTTTCTGTAATAGAGTAGTATTCATTTTAATGTAAAAAATGATTTAATTCCTTATGAGTAAAATTAGTTCATTCTTTCTCTTAAATCCTTAAGCACAACAGATGTTCCAAAAAGATTTACCTCACCACTCGGCACCTCTGTCATGTTGATGATGATGATGATGATGATGATGATGATGATGATGATGATGATGAAGAATGTTAAATGGATTACCTAATTTCATCTTCATAACATCTTCATTTTGTTAAATAGAAATTAAGAAACTAAGACTCAGAGCTGTTGGGTAGCTCCTCTGAAATCAAAAGACTGGGGTCACAAGTGGCACAAGAAATCGCAAGGCTGAGATCTCAAGAGTCTACATTTATAATCATTATCTAACATTGCCTCCCTAAAAAGATTCAGTGCTAAGTTTAAGAAGTCCAGTAAAGAGACTCAACTAAGATGGAATCTATAATATTTACATGAAAGAAAGTCGAGCCACAAATAATTTTAAAACATACATGCAGTAAGCTTGAGACATTTAAGCTTAGTAAATTGATAGTTACTCTTCAAAGCATTATGAAAATAGCTGATGGGCAAATGAAAAATGAAATAAAAGAGATGAAGGCTGAGATAAAGGAAAAGTGAAAGAGACAGACAGAGAGAAATTCATTGTACATTTAGAATGAGTTTGTTAAATTGAATATACCTGTGTGCCTTTCCTTGGTTGCGGAGATCTGGATGACCAATAACTACATCAAAATCCAGATATTTTGAGTAGGTATTGGTGAAGGAAGAAGTACCCACTCTTACTTACCCAGAAGATGAAAATGACAGGCACCACAACTCTAGTTCCCCATAGAGTAAAAGCCAAGGCTAGGGCGAGAATGCAAATGAACCACTTAGGGCATAATATCCTCAACAAGTAAATAGGTTTCCTGCTAGAAGGCTTCTCACATCCCAGGAGCCAGAACCAATGAATCCTGACCTCCTACTCTCATAGGCCTTATTACATCAGCTTCCATCAACATAATTTATGCAATAACTCATCACCCTTCCAATGCACAGATCCTGCAGCCCTGGAAGGCTAGGATAGTATTTTAAAAGTAAAATAAATTGCTGTAATCCACATAACATTCAGCACATTGCTTTGCATGTTCAATAAATACGTGTTAATCACCAAATGATTACACATCTCACCATGAACAATTGAGGAAGGCAAAAATTATTCCAAACCAAAACTGTGCTTAAAAAACACTTCACATTTAATGAATGAAAGGGAGGTTAAAAGCCATTGCGTTATGAGAAAAACATCTCTTTAGTATCAAAGATAGTTTTCCAAGCAGTCTAGATATATTTTAATTCGAAAATGAGATTAGACATTTAAAACCATGATTTTTTTTTTTCCTTCACCATTCTGAGCATCCCCAGGGGGTAGAAACTGTTCTAGTATCATCTTCCTGTCTCTACCGAATATGTTTTATCAGTGTGACTCAAACAGATTATGTCTTGCTAGAGGTGAAATTATTTTTGTCTAAAAAGAGAAAATCTACAAGGCTGTTAATGTTTCCGGCTGACTTAGAAAGATATTTTTTAATTAACAATCAATGATTCCACGTGTATTTTTTCGTGTGCTTTTTACCAATTAAATACTGGTCGTGGTAAACTCAACAATCCTATAATTCAGTTGTTTGTATTAACACCCTTCAGTCCACAGATTCTAGTATACTTACCAACCATGCTTCTTGATTTTCGTGATATTCAGTGATGATACTGTATGTACAGATTGAGTTTCACAGTAGAAAGTATGAATAAATATTATAGGTGCCCTAATATGCTCCATCGTACTAATTATTTTTGTTAAATAAAAGAATGTTTTGCCACATCAGTCAATTGTAGACATTGTAGATGGTTTCTACAATTTGTAATATGAATACTCCTCAGAAGCATTTCTTCTTTATGGACTGTTTACTCTAGCTCGAATGTCCTTACTCTATCTCCCAATATTCAAATTTTCTGTCCTTCGTTTCTCAGCTTACATGCCACCAGTTCCATGAAGCCTTACCAGACACCTCCTTCATCAGAGTTGAGCAATATGTGGCAGGTAGCATTATTAATACTACTTATTACCAATGTGTACCACTGGTTGGATTGCCCTGAAGCAGAATTCCAAAGCCTTAGCTTAGGTCGTTGGGGCCTCCCCACTTCCTTCTCTTGCATGTCCTCATTGTGCCATCTTCTGCCACTCACATTTGGGGCCCACTCTAACTCCGGCAGCGCCAGATGGGAAGGCAAAATATGAGATTCCCTGGCATCATTGCCCAGGCCTCCAGCAGAGGCTCGCTGTCACTTTTGATCTCTATGTGAATTTATTGCCCAGAGTAGAGCTTTAGAACAAGTAACTCTTCTTTATATGTCATTCCTCTCCACCATTTCAGAGTTCCCATTTTCAGTCCCAAGCTGCCTAAAAACTGATCAAATAGGCTCTAAAGAGAAAATCCATAACTAAGAATTGGATGTCAGGTTAATAAACCTGAAAAGGACTATTTTAAAATTTCATCAAGATGATCCAAGTTTACTAACTACAGCCCATTTATAATTACAGTATTTATTAAATATATCTTCATAACAAAAATTCCATTAAGCCACTATCTGCCATATTAACCCAAGATCATTTCATATTAAAAATACTATATAAAAATGTAAGTGGAGACTCAATTTCTTTCATTAAAATAAAAATAAGTTACTACGTCATGAAATGTTCTTTATGGTAAGGTTAACAATGACAAATTTTATGAAACTCTTCTAAGAAATCTGATTACTTTTTATGCAAAACATTTGTTTGAAAACGTCATGTTATAATAACAAAGTTTTAAAGAGAAAAAAGGCACAGATTTGTTACATGATAAACCCAAGTTTGGGGATGGGGCAGAGGAAGGAGGAAAGAAAGGAAAAAATTAAACACAAAGGAGCATTAGCTCTAAAATCCAAGTGCTTAAATCTCCAGCTGTTTTATTTTCACTTTGTTCCCCATCTTCTATGTGGCCTTCGACATAGTGTAACCCCATAATTCATTTTTTGGTACAACTTATAACTAGTTTACTCAAAAATATTTCTAATCCATGTAATTTTCCAAGTAACTTTTAAACATTTTTTTTTTTTACTTTGTTTTAACTTAAAACCCTTTGAAAAATGTATTACTATAATTTCTGAAGCTGTGTTTATACAGGATATGGAACACATTTCAACTTCAATTTCAATGAAACTATTTCTTCTACTAGACTTTAAACGGTAAGGCCATTTCACGTATCTTTCTGCCCCAAAGTGATTGTATTGTAACTAGGAGATGTTTAAAATCATTTAGATATTCTCTGGCTTATTTGGAGAAGCCTTAGGTTGTAATCCTAAACTCGTTATCACACAGTGCAAACATCTTTAAATACTTAGCCATGGATAAACTGAATAGTTTTATTAATATCGCCAATGTGAATCTAACTCCCAAAGATATAATCCGAAAATTATTTTTTTAAATATACCCTTAAGAGTAGACTTTTTTGTTATTATTATTTTCTCCTTTCTGGTAATGTTGTCAAGAAAATCTGTTTATTGAGATTTGAAGTTGGAGACCATGAGCTTTCAGACTGAGCGTTAGTTACCACGCTTGCTTGATATCCTCAATGCCTAGCATACTTGTTCAGTGCAGAGAGGCTGTCAATAAATGTTCTTAGTCAAAAAATAAAGATTTATTACATATGATGTTATGTATATGTTGGCCACGATAAATGTAACTATACGGGATTGTAAATTTATATTATTTCTGAAACAATTTGGTGCTTTCATTTCTATTTTTAGAAAATACCTATATGCATAAAGTACTGTGGCATTTTTGCGTGCAGTACAATTCAAAATCGTGATGCTTGCTGGCAAGTAGATAAAGTATGGGAAGGGCTGTGTATATTGAAAATCAATGCCCCCTAGAGAAAATATACAGTCATATATAAATCCAGATATTCTGCCAGCCGACTCAAGTTCCCTTAAACCTGTCATTCAAACAAGAAAAGCCTGATTGAACAATCTGGAGGAGGTTGTGAATTCTGTCCCCTGGGACGGTCACCTTCAGTGAAAGAAGGAGAGGGAGAGCGAGTCGGGGAGGATGATAATATAATGTCTTGCTTTGGCAAGAAAAATTCCTTCCTGCGAACGCTGGAGGTAGAAAATTCTCCCTGTGTAAGAGGCATGGTTATATAACATTCCTGAAACAGATGAACCATGAATTCCAATGAAAGCTTCATTCCTTCAGAATGCCATAAGTACTAGAAGTTAATTTATGGACTCGCCTGAAGTGCAGATGCTCAATCTGAGTCCTCTGACAGCCTCGCTATGTTAAAAGCGAGTTGGATCCCAGCGCTCTCGAAGTTGGAGAGGCAACAGAGAACCACCTTCCCTGATTGTCTGATCAAGATTCCACTTGAGTGAAGACACCAGCTTACTGGGTATCGTGTCTAATGAGTAAATTTGCAAGCCTCCTACTTTAAATGAGTTGTGTGCATTTATTTTCTACAAACGAAGAAATCCGGTAAAAGCTTGTCTAATTTAGCCTCATCTTTTACACATTTTTAGACAAAATAGGGGAAAATGACTTTTAAAAACGGTTAATGGATTCTTTTTTTTTTTTTTTTCTTTTCTGTTTTTGGCAAGGAGGTGAGTAGAATAGTTCAGGGAGTTCTTCTTGAGGTTTTTCTGCTCGTTACCAATTATTTAACAAAGATACTCCAATCTGCATTTTATATCTTTATGTTATTGACATCATATTCCTAGGAGCTGTCTAGCTGTTGGAGACTGGCTTTTATCTTTTCCTAGTACTTGCAGTCTAAAATGGACAATGACAGCAGTCCCAGCCTTACTGAAGCTCGTCAAACTGTCTCATTCAAAGTGATGACTGAGTTGGATTAAACCCAAGGACTCAGCTACCGGTATTAACCCATCAGATGGTGCAGCCCCTCAGCCGCTTTAATCATTAGGGTGGGATTAATACGCATGCTCTGCCACCTCCTTGATGCCTAGGAAATCACGCCAGGAGAATGTGGACGCTTCAGCGGGCTGAGCTTTAATCACACCAGGCAAAACATGACAGTTTGGAAATTAACTCAGGAGGATAAACTTGGAAAGGAGATTAAAATAGCCTGGGTGTTTATCAACAGATTGTACAATATTAGCCAAGCAGATTTCCCAAACGCCTCGTGAGCACTCCTGTGATTGGTGCCCTCCATGTTCTTTGTTTGAAAATAAACAATGAAGAGTTTACACACGCACATCAAAAGTAAGGCAGGTAAGTAGCTAACAGGGTTATAGGTAACACTGTACACATTTCAGGGAGAACAAACACTCGGGTAAAGAGAGCATTGGCAAGGTCTCCAACAGAATTTAAAATACTTTCTGCTCCAAGTCTGCACATGTCCAAATAAATCATGATGCATTTGAGCTCCGCTGGGCTGTTTCTTTTTCTTCCTGACTGTAATAAGCATGCTTGATTGTCAGGCCCTGCTGTTCTTAGGGCAAAATCAAAAAGACGATATTAACTTCTTTCAAAGATGTAGCACCAAAGCAATAGAAGAATGCAAATAAATCAATTCTGCATGCTTAAGTCCATCTTCCTTTCATGCAAGCCTGATGATAGAGACGGTGTCCTTTTCCCCCAATTCTACCTTATCATTTTGAGGTATGAAAAATAGATTGTGTCATAGTAATGAAGCACAGGAAAAGGGAGCTTGTTATAAGCTGATTACAGTTTAGATTGAAGGACTGGTTCTCATTAGCTGTTTTAGATTGGACAGCATCCTTGAGCTGTAGTAATTACTGAAAGTAATTTTTGAAAGGGAGGGTGGGGCAGCTGGTACAAGGAGAGACTCCAACAGTTGCATGGGGATTGGAAAGAGGGGTGGGAGGGGAGACCTGCAGCCTGCCAGGTTGTCATTACCCCCAGTCCTATGGCAGAATGAATGAAGCAGCTGCATCTGGCTACTTTCTTATTAGGCGCTGCAGCAATAAGGAGAGAGCACTTTGCATGGAGGAATGAATAAGCCTGAGTGGTAAGAGGCCTATTTAAAGTTCAAGTGAGCACGGTGACTCCCTGGAGCTATGCCCTCAACACACAGAAGCTCAGTTTTCATCCAATAATAAATGTGATGAAGGCAGGTTTCATTGCTGGTTATAGAAGCAGGCATTAAAAAAACAGATGCTAAATGATGGTCTCAATGTAAAAGAATCTATTTTGTTGCTTTATTAAGTGAATTTGAGAGTTGACCATTTCCCTGGTTCAAATAGGATGAAATATGGAACCTTACCAGTCTTGGAGGTATTCTGAGTCCATCTCTACGTGCTTTGGTCCAAATGCAAGGTTTTGATCCAGCTTTTTCTGCAGTATCGGATAGAAGTTTCAGGTAAGAAAATATGCTGTTTGTTTTTTGACTTGGGGAGACTAGAAGTTTGGAGGCTTGGTGTCTAGCTCTAGACGTGCCACTAACTAGACCTCTGGTGACCCCAAATAAACCATTTAACTTCTCAGTGTGTCTGGGAAATAAAAGAAGCAAATTCAATGTTTTCTAATGCCCCTGATATTATTGACTTCTCTGATTCCGATTATTGTCTCTTTGAGCTAATTTATTGAGAATGAGATTTAAAATAACAAAAGATAAAAGTCTTCTCTCTAAAGCAATGAACAAATTCTGCACAAGACTAAGACAAAAATTTCTTACACCTAAACATACAACATCTGGGCCCTGCTCCAGTGGGAAAATAAGGAGCCTTTACTGAGACCCTAAAATGAGGAAGAGTTTTTATGCATTGGTCCCATGATGACCGTGCAGCAGACAGATAGAGTCTGAGCCCCCAAAACGCCATGTCACATGCCCATGGTGACCAACATCATAAGTGAGAGAGACACAACACAGGAAGCTGCCTGCCCACTTGCATGAGCAAACAGCCGTGAAATAGTGGACTGAGTCGATGAAAATTACAGGAGAAACGGATAGGCACTTTTGCAGCAAAATTTCAGTAGCATTCAGAGGCTTCTCTTACACTATCAGAATGTTGCATTCCCTCCACTACATTTGGATTCACAAATGTACCATCTCCAGAAAGCCCTATTAAAATACAAATGTGCTGCCTGGGAGGAATAAATTCATTAAGCCATTAGTAAAAAATTAACAGTCTTTATAAAATTAACAGCCTGAATTTATCGGATCGGCCAGCTTGTCATTCAGTAGAAAACAGATTCTAAGAGGAGAACAGGAAGTCGAAGTTTCTTCTCCAAAAAGGTTCTGGACCTAGGGATGCTGCTACAAGGGGCAGGGACAAGTGTGTACAACTGTCAGATTTCCCGAGCAGCGAAACAGAAGCAGGGACCCTAGCAGCTTCAGACTGACCAGCAGGGTGCGGGGGAACCAATGAGGAATAAAAGATGAGAATAGAGGAAAGGACTTAAGGGTGGGGAAGGAACATGGTAGTGGGGGTACCAAGATCCATTTTATCACTTGACTGTTTCGCTGAAGACTGCAATTAGCCCTCAAGACTCGAGACTTTTACAGAGATCATCATGATTTTAAAAATGATTTAGTCCAACGACTTTCAAATCGAAGTCACTAAAATCTACCCCCACATTCAAAACTTTGAAACAGAGAAAGCCCAGTTTTATCTGTGTTCTGTACTGGGCTTTTATGTAATAAATAGTTTGAAGAAAGGATTTGGATATTAAAAAAGAAGGAAAAAGTAGAAGAAGGAAGGAAGGAAGGAGAGAGGGAAGGAAATGAGGGAGGGAGGGAAAAGGGGGAGGAGGAAAAAGAAGTTTGGAAACTAGTGATCTAATCGAATACTCAGCAAACTTCTTCAGTAAAGAGCCAGAGAGTAAATATTTTAGGATTTATAGTCCACGGGTTTCTGTGGCGACTCTGTAAACAAATGGATATGGCTGTGTTTTAATAAAACTTTATTTACAAACCAGGTAGTATTTGACCCCTGATTCTAGGCCAAGTTCCCTATGCCCTTATAGCTATAGAAGATGAGGCCCAAATAGTTTAGTAATTGCCCAAAGCCACTCAGGTCTTCTTCTTCGATGTCAGTGATCTTTTCACAGAATCTCCATGTAGGCCTACTTGAGTTTAAAATATCAGTAACACATTGAGGACCTTGAAATAATCATACTAAGTGAAGAAATAAGCCAGAAAGAAAAGGTTGAAAGTCACATGATATCACTTATATGTGGGATATAAATTTAAAAGCAACAAATGAACAGGACAAACAGAGACTCATGGACATGGACAATAAACTAGTGGTTACCAGAGGGGAGAGAAGAGGGGAAAAAATAAATAAAACATTAAAATAAACAAACAAACAAACAAATAAATAAATAAATAAATAAATAAATAAATAGAATGTTAAACAAATAAATAAAATGTTAAATAAATAAATAAATAAAATGTTAAACGAATTAAAATAAAATAAAATATTAGTCACACATTGAAAGAAATATGCTCACAGACGCTTGAAAACGCAGGTCAGAGTTCAGGCTTTAATTCCAGACTCTTTAATTTAGTCTATCTGGACTTAACTATGGTGTCTGTATAAAGGCAGCCAGAGAAGTCGTGGGTCTGGACCAAGTGTTTTAGGAAGAGAAAAGAGGGAAGTCTACATTCACGGATGTTTGAGGAAAGCCAAGTTAGGGATGCCGTAAGAGAAAAGGGAGCCAGAGTACACACACGCACACACACACTCATGCACGTGCGTGTGCACGCACACATTATGTATGTTACCTCGTTCAACTCTCACAGGATGTTATCAGCACCAGTTAACAGACATGAAGAAACTGAAGATCAGAACTTGAAGAAACTGCTCAAATTCACACAGTGGGACAGAGCCAGGACTCGAACCAGCTAAATCTTGTCTTTTATTTTTGTTGCTCTTATACGAAACATGGTAGAAAGGTCTGTAAAAAATTTTACCTAAAGATCATATTTCTCTTTGTATATCGTTCTATTAACCACTCTGGTATTGTATAATTAGTTCTAATTGTATAATTAGTTCTAACTTTAAAACCCAACCTCTTTGTTTTTAACTCAGTTCTCTCTTGCACAAACGCACATACACACGCACAGAGTCTTTCTCTCTCTCTGTCTCTTTTATTTTCATTCTCTCTTTCGCCTGATGTGTATGGGTGCGAAGCATGTCCTCATAAAGCATTCTCACCTAGACAAATGCAGCAGCCGCTGACCGATCTCCCCAGCCCTTATCCCCTTGTTCGCTCTGCAACCGGAACGATCTTGTTTAAATCTTCACTAGTTTCCCTTTGCCTTTAGCACAACTTCAGTGCAGCCCCTCAGCCTTCCTCTCCTGCACCTCCTTCTATTCCTGGCTGCCCCTCTTCTCAATTGCCCGTTCTCTCCCCGCTGGGGTGACAGGGGCTTTTAGTGCCCCAGTTTCACAAAGCTTTTAAATGTGTCGTCCCTTTCAAATCAAGCTCTTTACACCTATAGACCTGCCCACCTGCTCTGAACCATCTAAATCCTATTGGATATTCACATCTCAAGAAAAAGACTCGTCCTAGGGGCTGCACTCTGCAATTGTCCCTGCCTGATCATTCTTTACTGTGATCCATCACAGAGAAACCAATAGTACTTCCAGGATTTAGAATCACATATGCATAAGCATGATTGTTTATTTTTGAGCCTCCCATGAGACTGAAAGTTCCAGAAAGGCAAAGACCACATTTCTTTTCCCTAATCTTGCATTAGATACAGAGTCTGAAATGAAGGAGGCAAACAAAAAAGCAGTTGTTAATTTGTTAATTAAATAAATAAAACTCCCTCTCAACCTCTACGTGTTTACCACCACTGTTAAAACTCTCTTCACCAAATGCTGGCCTAATTACAAAATATATTTTAAAATGTGTCTTCCCTTCTGAACATCAGGGTGGTTAGTACATAAAAATAAATTAAAATATGATGATAAGCTTCAGGTAGTATTGCCCTATAGGTTTCTCTCTCATTTTTCATACAGTAACAACAAAAACAAAAAGATGAAATTTAGCTGCTTGTCATATTCCCAAGCTACTAGAAAAAAAAATACATTGCCCAAGAGAGTTAACTTTTTTTATTTTTTTCCTTACATAGTCACTACATGTTTTCTGAGAGAATTCAAACTGCTGAGCACAAAAGCACTTTTTCGTGGTGTATCAGAATG
>NW_011888823.1:2059455-2063718 GCF_000151845.1 Pteropus vampyrus
AAGGAGGCAAACAAAAAAGCAGTTGTTAATTTGTTAATTAAATAAATAAAACTCCCTCTCAACCTCTACGTGTTTACCACCACTGTTAAAACTCTCTTCACCAAATGCTGGCCTAATTACAAAATATATTTTAAAATGTGTCTTCCCTTCTGAACATCAGGGTGGTTAGTACATAAAAATAAATTAAAATATGATGATAAGCTTCAGGTAGTATTGCCCTATAGGTTTCTCTCTCATTTTTCATACAGTAACAACAAAAACAAAAAGATGAAATTTAGCTGCTTGTCATATTCCCAAGCTACTAGAAAAAAAAATACATTGCCCAAGAGAGTTAACTTTTTTTATTTTTTTCCTTACATAGTCACTACATGTTTTCTGAGAGAATTCAAACTGCTGAGCACAAAAGCACTTTTTCGTGGTGTATCAGAATGTACAAAGCCAAAGTCAGAGATTTATCAGAGAAACCCAAAGGAGAACTCCCTCTACCAATAGCACCTAGAGCCATAGATCCATTCAGCCCACTTTACCTTTTGGTCCTATAGTAAGGCAGCCCCTGGAGCTTATCTTAAATATCTGCCTGTTGGAACTTTCTGCAGAGATCCTTAGATGGAATTATTATTCAGCATTGCCCAAAGATACGGCTTAACTTTATAAGTTTATGTATCATGTCTCAATAGGATTAATTTTAGTAACTGTTTTTTTCTAAACACCTACACCTGAAATTAAAATACTAAAGAGAAGGCATACTCAAATCATTTCCCAATGAGCAGATGGCAGATGGGCCCAATCGTACCCAGCCCTGGACTGTATGAAGCAACAGATTGTACATCTTTTCACAAATCCTCAAATTAGAAATTTTATAGCATCATGAATTACAAGACAAAGTCTGTTTTCCTGAGAAGGAGTTTTTGTGCTGACCCGATGCCAGCCTTGAAGCTTCCATCTCTCTGATGGGGCACTTTGCAAAAAAAAAAAACACACACAAAAAAAAGTGCTTTACAATCTATTTAATTAGCTATCACTCACAACTATTCTAGCAATTCACATGACTGTTATTTGTATTTTATGATTGCATTGACTTGCTCAAAACATGCCCTGAATAATTTCTTGATGTCTGCTTTCACACTAGTTCAACCACGGGGCTGGAGAGAGTGAGCAAGAAGAGGGACCTGTCTGTAGCAATGCACCCCACTTCCTCCTGGGGCTACACCACCCTGCCACAGTGTTAGTAACGGGCCAGGCACCTGGATGTCCCTTGGCATTTGCAAGACATGGATGCATAGGACCTCTGCTTTGACTGCTTGCTAATCCCATCAATTAATAGGCAGGAAATAGCAGTCTGAGGGTACCTGTCTAGGAGCCCCTATTCTGGGTAAAGAGGAGTCACATCTAGTCCAGCAGAGAATGGAGAACTGAACTGAACTCAACTGCCGAAAGGGCTGGAAACCTCAGTTTCAGGGAGTAATCTCTGTCAGCGTGTGACTCAGACATCCTTCTGCAGCCTTCTCCAGCTGAGAGACAATTGTAGGATACTTGCCAGTGCATAAAATGTGGCATTTTTATTCACTGGAATGGTATTCAGAAGTTAAAAGCAGTGAATTAAGTTTACGTGAATCAACATGGAAAAAAAATCTTAAAAACAAATCGTTGAGTAAAAACAAAACTTCCAGAGCAGCATATATAATATAATACCATTTGTGTAAAAAAAAAAAAAAAAAAAATCACGTGCACACACATGAAAACCCATTTTGTATTCTAAGTATGCAAATATACATGTGTAAACCATGCAAAAGTAATTTTTATGCATATCAGTTTGAATTCTTCCAAGAAACATTTAGGGCTATTCTAAGGGAAAAATAGATAAATATCTTAGGAAATCTATTTTTTCCTAGTAGTTTGGTAATAAGTCAACTGGCTAAATTTCAGCTTTTGTTTTGAACATATAAATTCAAATATATATAAAAACATATATACTCTACATTTATATACTTATATATACTATAGGTATTATGTTTAATATATTTCTACATACCATATGAAATTGTTTTATGAGCTAACAGGATATATACAAAATTCATGAGTGTTGTTATCTAGGGGAAGAACTGGAGCTGATTGTCAAAGAAGTCATCCATATAATTAATGATTTAAAAAAATCATAAAAAGAAAAAGAATAAAATAACACAGAATAATAATAGCAGCAAACATGTACAAAATCCTTATTAAAACCAGGCACTCTTCTAAATATTTTGCATGTTTTACTTCATTTTATCATCACAAAACCCCAGGAGGTAGGCGCCCATTTTATGGAAGAAGTGATCAATGCCCAGGGGTTTGTTTTTCTGCTCACAAATGGACAAATAGTTCAGCGGAAGAGTCAAGACTAAGACCCAGGCACAGTGCTTCCAGCCCTGTGTTTAAGTACGGTGACCTGAATGGCCCCTAAACCTCCCATCTGACTCTCCAGAAGCTCTGCCAGCTCTCTTGGGAGATGGGCTGTTCCATCTTCTGAGTGCAAAGGTACATCACGAGACTTGACTCTACTCCCGGTGGGAGACAGAGCTGTTCTAGTAAACTGCTCCCATCTCAGTCTGCTGTCACACAGGAAATCAGAATCAGAGCACAGCACCGTTAACCAGGCAGAGAAAGGCCAGCCTCCTAACAGTCACCCAGGCTGGCTCCTCCTAAAAATAACTGATGAAGGTTCATGAATTATTGAATGTTTTCAAGACCAAAAACAAATTAAACTAATACTTTCTTTTTTCATTTAATGCATTTCAAAACTGACTCTGAAGCTACTGACCTGGCTTATGTATTTGTTTCTTTCTCAGGAGGAAGGTTGAAACTTGTAAGATGCAGAAGGCATAAATTTGATTCTAATTCAAAATGCACTTATGGGACTCAAAGATGCAGACAAAATAGGATTTCGTTTTCTCTTTTTTGCTTTTGAAGACAAGTTTTAGATCAAGGTCAAAGAGCTGCATGGCAAACATGCTTCTATTTCTTGGCCCTCCCCAAACTCGAGAAAAAAAAACTGACATATATAAGCTTTTTTTTTTTTAAAGCAATCAAATTGAAAAAGACAAAGAGAACAAGAAAGATGACAACAGGGGATGAAAGACTGTGGTAAAGGTTTGGAAGAACAAAAGCAGATACAGCAGAGGTCAACAGTCGCTTGGAAAAGAGAATAGCAAAAAAAAAGCAGGGCCATTCAGCCTGCTGAGAATGTGGGGCTTCAGCCAGGGGCTCGCGATGAGGGGACTGGCTGGAAATCTGCGTGTGCCCTTGGCACCCTGGAACCTCCATCCTGCTCCACAAAGCCAGGTCCCCGCCAGCCCCCAGCAATCTAATTGTGGTAGAAAAAGACCCTGGAAGGCTCAAAATTCAGGGGCACCAAGCACAGTGAGGGTGGGGTGGAGTGGAGGGTAGGGTATGGGTCAAAACAAGAAACAAAAATGAAAATCTATGCTGGTTGGTGAGAAGCTGGTGCCATTCTCCAGTGCAATGTTCCCTGGGCAGAATTCTTCTCCCGACAAATTCTTCTCTCTTAGACAAAGATCTTTGAGAACTGGCAAGTGTGGGAGAGGGTGGCGCCTTCATGCAAAGCTAGTCTGCCGCCTGGTGACCCTCCAGAGGTGGACAAACTCTACTAAGGCACAGAAGGCTCTTCGTACCCTTTTAGTCTCATATTTCGATATGAACGGAAAACCAGGGGTCATCAAACAATTGTGAAAAGGCTCCGACCTGACAGAGAGAGACTAAATCAAATAACTAAGTATATGCACAAAGCACAGGGAACTGCTGAAGGAAGCCAAATGGTACAAGAAGCCAAAGAAAATTACAAAAATAAACAAACATCCCCAGAGAGATAAGAGAAAGTATTGCTCCAATGAAACATAAACAAACTACTAAAAAGAGAGGCCAATCAGAGAAGTAACAGTTCTTGAAAGTTAAAAATAGTCAGGGAAAAAAAAAAAAGTTTGATAAGAGAGTTAGAAGAAATTTTCCAGAAATTAGAGCAAAAGGTAGAAAATAAAAGAGAAATGATAACATTATACCCATCCAAGAAATCCAATAATAGCTCCAGAGAAAGAAAAAACAAATTCTGAGGAAGAAATTATCGAAAAACTAATACAAAATTTCCCAGAACTGAAAGACATGAGTCTTTAAATTGTACGGTCACAGCACAATGACTAAAATGCCTTGCATCAAGACACATCTTTTGAAATTTTATAAAACTAAGGATAAGAAGTTAAAAAAAAAAAA
>NW_011888823.1:2064798-2069664 GCF_000151845.1 Pteropus vampyrus
ACAAAATGTCAGCTCTATAGGGGCAGTGAAATTTTACTACCGTGTTCACTGCTGGGCACCTACAGCTCTAACTGCTCCTCATTAAACATTTGTTGAATGAATAAAATAAGAATATAAACATGTTATTTAAAATATAAAGTCCACAGGAGAGAACGTAGCTGGAAGAGCTGAAGGTGGCTGCTATGGGGTGAGAGGAGGACTGGGGTCAGGCAGGCGATGGCTGCTTTTATTTTTTTAATTTTTATTTTTCAATTAGAGTAGACATTCAATATTATTTTGTATTAGTTTCAGGTGTACAGAATAGTGGTTAGACATTGATATAATTTACGAAGTGATCCCTCCAATTAGTCTAGAACCCACCTGGCACATAGTTATTTCAATGTTATTGACTATGTTCCCTGTGCTGTACTTCACATCCCTGTGACTATTTAGTAACTACTAGTTTGTACTTCTTAATCTCTCACCTTTTCTACCAAGCCATCAAACCTCCCCACCCATCTGGCAATCACCAGCTTGTTCTCTGTGTCTATGAGTCCGTTTCTGAGTCTGTTTCTGTTTTATTTGTTTATTGTATTCTTTAGATTCCACATATAAGTGAAATAATATGGTATTTGTCTTTCTCTATCCAGCTTATTTCACTTAGAATAATATCTCTGGGTCCATCCACGTTGTCACGAATGGTAAGATTTCATTTTTTTATGGCTGAGTAATATTCCATTATATATATGTTCCATAACTTCTTTATCCAGTCATCTACTGATGGGTACTTAGGTTGCTTCCTTATCTTGGGTATTGTAAATAGCGCTGCAGTGAACATAGTGTTGCATACATCTTTATGAATTAGTGTTTTGGTTTTCTTTGGATAAATACCCAGAAGTGAAATTGCTGGGTCATAATGTAGTTCTATTTTTAATTTTTTGAGGCACCTCCAAGCTGTTTTCCATAGTGTCTATGCCAATTTTCAATCCCACCGACAATGCATGAGGGTTCCCTTTTCTCCAGAGGGAGATGGCTCTTTTTATCATAAGCATTCTAGCATTAGCTGACTCTAGAAAATCAACGGTCAGTTTGCTTTTCAAAATTTAACTGGTTAATAAGAGTATATAAATTTCAAGCATACAATATTATTATACATCATTTGTATATTGCAATCATTGTATGCTTATCATCCAAAGTTTAGCCTCTTTCTGTCACCATATATTTGACTCCCTTTACTATCTTCAACCTTTGCCCTATCCCTGTCCCTCTGGTAACCACCATACTATCGTCTGTGTCTGCGAGTTGGTTGTTTGTTTCCTTTGTTCGCTCATTTGTTGCTTTCTGTTTTATATCCCACATAAGAGTAAAATCATATGATTCTTGACCTTTTCCATCTGACTTATTTTTACTCAGCATGATTGTTTGGTTTTAAAAGTAAATTAATGTCATGAACGAAGGTGGATTAATTCTTGACAGCCTAACCTGCTGGACTTTGTGTCGACAATGCCAGGATACTCTTCTCTTCATCTTCTCATGCGGCACTGAATCTACCGGGGTGCCCGGCTTCTGCTCTCTCGTGTCTGTAGGGGCAACATGGGGTATGCCTCCCTGAACTTGCCCACTGCTGTGGTGTCTCCATCACCAGTGAAGCTCTCTGGATCTGTGTTGCCAGGGCAGCTGCCCAGAGCACATCAGTTTTCTGGGGCTGCCATGACAAAGTGCCACAAACTGGGTGGCTTAAAGCACAGAAATTTTTTCTCTTCCCAGTGCTAGAGGCTGGAGGTCCAAGGTCAAAGTTTTGGCAGGGTTGGTTTCTCCTAAGGCCTCTCTCCTTGGCTTATAGATGGCAGTATTTTTCCTGAGTCTTCGCATGGTCTTTCCTCTGTGTTTGTGTCCTAATCTCTTCTTACAAAGACACCAGCCATATTGGAGTAGGGCCCACCCACATGGGTCCTTCTTTTACCTTAGCTACCTCTTTAATGGCCCTATCTCCAAAAACAGCCACATTCTGGGTTATTGGGTCTTAGAACTTCAGCATACGAATTCTAGCCCCATAACACACAGCCACCCATTGGATACCTTGAAGGTCCACACTAAAGAGACATGAAGAGGAGAAAGAGTGGGGCATCAAGATTCTGCAGGGATTTCTTTTTTACAAAATGCTCTTAACCCATCAGAACTCCTTTAAGGAACAGAGAAAGAATTCACTGTATTATTCAGGAAATTCTGATCCAGTGACCTAGAAACACCCTTTGGTTGAGCATTTCTGATCTATAAAGGAAATATTATCCTGTGCAGCATTTCTGACAATATGATAAAGTTAATTTGAATGTTAAAATGATCATCTCTTTTGGTGATGAGGCAAGAATTGCACCGAAGAGGAGGCAACTCTGTAATCAGTTGATCTATTACTGCCTACGTACCACCTCACTGCGTGTGTGTTTTTTTCTCTTTTTCTTTCTTTTTTTCTTTTTCTTTTCTTTTCTTTTTTCTTTTTTTTTTTTTTTTGCAACGAATCACTGGCATAACTAACAGCAGGTCTTCAAAATAAAATTCCATGGTGGCCAGGCATTTAATTTTCTCCCCACCCTTTTAACTCTGACTCTGCCCCTCAGACTTCTTGGTTAGGTGTAGGATTAGAGAAAACCATGAGGCATTCATTCCCCCTCCAGAAAACATTGACAGACCTAGGGTTGATGAATAACAAAAAATCAAACTTGGCAAAAAAAAAAAAAAAAGGCTTTTCCAGTATATTGAAAAGAGGATTGAATCCACCACGGACCAAGAAATCCCCTCATCAAATCCAATCTTGATTTTTACCTATGAACTGATTAGTCCCACCTGTCACTCAGCCATTTTATCTCCCAGGTTCAGTGGATGAGCAATTTTGCTGTGGTTTGTCAATTTGGTGTCAGTCCACCGAGACCAGAATATTGTTCAAGGTGGTAAGGATAAAAAGGAGAGCCACTTAAACTCATGTTTATATTGTTATTAGCAGATATTTAAATTATGTTTTAAAAGTCTCAAATTTTTGAAAAAATTTTGGTTATAGCAGCAATGCAAAAAAATAATCATGGTGTCTCAGAGGTAGCACTTAATAAAACAATTTTATTTTTATTTACCTCAAACAAGGTAAAGCTTGATTTGACAATATAGGCAACATTAAGAGTTCAGAGACAAAATATTAGTATATCTTCCTAATCCTTAACTATCTTGAGAGTAAGACAAATTTGGAAAGATTCTGCACGAGCATATAATCACTTTGTAGAAAAATAATTATTTTATGGTTTTCATTTGTATTGTACTTTTGAAAACATTCTTTCACATCTCACTTATGTTTTATCATAATATTTATCTCTCATTTGTTCTACTGATACTGATTATCTTGATTTATGAACACGGCTAGAAAAGTTGGACAAGCCAAATATCTTTCCATATTAAAGATAATAAGTATATAAAACCACTGGGTGAAGAAAATAGATTTTCCCAACCAAAATTCTGATTATAGTATTGGTTCCATAAAAGAGTAAGAAACGTAATGAATGACCCTCCCACACACACAACCCAGTTATCCTCTGTTGACAAGATATAATCAACATTTCCTCTTTTTTTGTCGCCAGCAGAGTGTTTATAAATGGTCACTCTATTTTTTTAAAAGTCATTATAAAATGAGAAATATTTATAGAACTTCCATTAGGAGAGGAAGCTATGCCCATAGCATTAAAGTTTATTTTCTTTACATTTCAGAGGGCTCCCCTCAAGCCCAATCTCTTCCTTATGTTTTTAAGATATGGTACACCATTCCCACATGGGTTTCTACATAATTCTCATACTAATTCTATTTGTCAATGCAACAGAAAGTAGTCATCCAAAAATATTATCACTTGGCATTCACTAATTTAACTGAATGAATCAGTTAATTCGATCCAGAATTTAGAAAAGTAGATTCTATTTACATGAATTTTCCTCCTTGAGAATTTCATTTGGAGGAAGAAATGTATCTCATTTTTAACTTCAGGTCTAGTAAAATCATTCAGTATTAATCTCTGACATTTAAGTAGTTACTATATGCCAAATACCCTCTATTTGTTGTACATACTAAACTTAGCTATAGGCCCACTTTGCAGATGAGAAATGAAGTACAAACATCAGTGATGCTGTGGTTAAAAATATGAGAAAATTTGACCGCTATGTCTGACATAAAGATATTTTCTTTTTCTTCACATAAAAGGCAGTGAAAATACCATACAGTCTAGAGCTGGCACAGCGGCTCAATATCATCACCCAAAACTTTCTATCTTTCCATCTCAGCATCCTCAACATGTTGGAATATTGCTTCAGTGTTGTTTACGAGATGGCAGTTGCAGGGCCTGGCACCACATTTTCTGCCTGTACCAGGAAAGGCTGTTCAGGAAAACATAAACATTCATAGGTATTTTAAATAGTAAAGGGATTTTAGTACAGGGGATTTAGTGCTTATGGAATTGCTGTCAGCAGCCGGGGAGGGGGCTGTCTGGAAGAATAGAGGGCTGCATAGGTCATTGCCGTTTCTGAGTTTGCAGCTAGTTTGGGGGTTAGGAAGCTCTAGAAAAACACTGAGCATGATTGTACTGCTCAACATCAGTGCAGATGATTCTGAAGAAAATGACCAGAAACCACTGCAAAAATCTCTTCTCTGCTGAATTTCATGTATCTGCTCATTGTTGTCAAAGGATCAATAAAATGGCTTCTGTTTCTTGTCTATTTTTGAAATCTCATGAGAGATCTGACCCCAGACTGAAACTCTGATGGCAGGAATTCTGAGAAAGGCAGGTCCCAGGCTGCCAGCTCCTACAGTGCAGGAAGAGCATGGAAGGGAGAAAATGGTATTGAGTTAACAATAGACAA
>NW_011888823.1:2069714-2085839 GCF_000151845.1 Pteropus vampyrus
TGTCTGGAAGAATAGAGGGCTGCATAGGTCATTGCCGTTTCTGAGTTTGCAGCTAGTTTGGGGGTTAGGAAGCTCTAGAAAAACACTGAGCATGATTGTACTGCTCAACATCAGTGCAGATGATTCTGAAGAAAATGACCAGAAACCACTGCAAAAATCTCTTCTCTGCTGAATTTCATGTATCTGCTCATTGTTGTCAAAGGATCAATAAAATGGCTTCTGTTTCTTGTCTATTTTTGAAATCTCATGAGAGATCTGACCCCAGACTGAAACTCTGATGGCAGGAATTCTGAGAAAGGCAGGTCCCAGGCTGCCAGCTCCTACAGTGCAGGAAGAGCATGGAAGGGAGAAAATGGTATTGAGTTAACAATAGACAACCCAGCACGAAGCTCCAAGGAGCAAGAAGGGCAAGCAGGATGCACCAATGACCTTCATCTCCTTCACCAGAAAAACACAAGCTTTGTTTATATTTCATTGTCTGGAATTGGGGTTAGTTACTGAATGCATTCTGGCTACAAGGGAAGCAGGGAGAACAGGCGTTTAGCTTTCCTTGATGTTTAGTGGAGGCAAGAGAGAACCTCATGAACAACCTTAAAAGAAGATGGCAGGTAGACATGATATAGATATATTCTTTTTTTTTTTTTTGTAATTAACAAAGAACTTTTACCAATATAGACAAACAAAATAGCGAAAATCAGAAGTCATGATAGAAAAATGGGTAAATAGAAATGTCAGTTTGCAGGAGAAGTTCATAAAGGGCATGAAAGCACGTATAAGAAATTCTCAGTATCGCAAATAATCAGAAAATTGTAAATTCAAACTAAGGTAAATTATATCACAGTGGGAGCGCAGACTTGTGTAGCTATTCTCCGTGACAATCTCACAGTAATTAGTTAAATTAAATATAGATGGACCTTTTAACTCAGAAATTCTGCTGCCAGGTAGATGTTCTAAGGAAATTATCAAGCGAGTCCACAAATGAACAGGTAGGAATGTGGTTATGACAGTTCTGTTAATGGTGGTAGAAGTTGGAGGCAATAGGTAGATAAAACGTGATGCAAGAACACAGCAGCAGACTGGGAAGCAGTTAGCACTAACATGGATGAATGCAACAAAGATAAAGTAGAAAATAAGTGAGAAGCAGAATGAGATCTATCATCGGATGCCATTTCTGAAAATTAAAAATAAATGCAAGCAAAATGTAATACATACTTGATGATGACACATTAGAATGAATGGCTATGGAGAAAAGAAAATGAGAAAAGGAATGGAGATAAAGAATAAATAAAGAAAACAGGAAAAGGGTCTTGATTGGACCAATGATGATAATGTCCCATGAACCAAAGGTGATATGATTGATTTAACTCTGGGCAAACTGGATTAATGAAAAAGACCAAATAGTCAATCGATTTAAAAGCGCTTAAAAGTGTGTATGTGTGTATTACAAACACAAATACACATCCATGCCCTCATAGAAATATGTCGCCTAAGGGAAATAATTAAGTGATTCTTCTCATCAGGTTGTGAGTGAAGGATTCAAAACTCCAAGGGGCAGCCATCAGTCACAAGATTTTTCTAGAAAGTCTTTTTAACTTTCTAAGAGTATGTTAAGAAATAATCAGATATTACCTACTTAGCTTTCTCAGTCCCTCTGCTTGTGGGGTTTCTTTCTTTTTGTTTCAAAAGCTGGGACAGGGAAGCTTTCCCTTGCCCTCAGTTGTGTGGGGGTGGGGGTGGTGGGGAGATGTGCACAGAGAGAGAAACTTGTCAAGTTCTGTGGGCCAGCCTGTTGGCCGCTTCCCTGGGAATCAGCAGAAACGGACTCCCTCTCTTATTTCAGGGGCGATTGGCAGTGATGACAGCCAAGAACAACTATTCTTTTCTCAATTTGGATGTTGAAAGGTGGGTATCCTCTCTTCTCAAACAGAAGTATTCAACGCAACCAGCATTCATACTTTATCATGACAAAGTACAAGATAGAAACAATTTCTGAACATTCCTGCCTTTATCTCCTCCGCGTCCTGACACGTACAGGGTATCCCTGGAGAATCAGAGGCCAGTCCTGGTGGCACACGCTCTCCTGCAGGCAATTTATCAAGCTCATCTTTTTCACAAACGAGGGAATGATTGCTGCCTAAGAAAAGGGCAGCAGGAACAAGATTTTCCAAGGATTTCCTAGCACATCCCTGACACTTGGTGCCTGTGAGGCTTTGGACAAGCAACGTAACGTCCTTAAATGCACATTTACTCTAAACAAATTTGAAATATTTCTAAAGACAAAGAGTTCCGTGAGCATGAACCAAGGCACCTGGAGGGGGAGTCAAGTGGACTACAGGATTTCTATCTCCCGAAGTCCTTGCTTCTGAACCATATCCAGCCTTTACTCCCCCAGGTTACACCATTCATTGGACTAGTGTGGAAAGTGCATTTCTTTGGGGGAAAAAAAGGGCATAAATCCACTTGAATGTAATGATTATAACCTATGTGTTATGTAGCCACCTTTCAAATAGAGAAACCCACATTCAGTATCATCATCTTCATATTACACCAAAGTCCTGTTATACATTAATATTATATATGCAAACGCAGCTACATACATTTACTCTTCTTTGTATCTTAAAAATGAATCTAAAATTGCATCTTGCTATTGTGTTCTTTTATTTATTAAATAGTCCTATATTTACTGGAAGTTGTAGATATGCACTCAGAAATTAAAAAGTATGCTGTATCTCATGACCAATTTGATAGTACTTGAGAGTGATTTCGACGATTCACGATGTTCGCCCCAGGTACTGAATTCAGAATCTAACTTCCATTTAACATAAGTCTCCGCTAAACTATTAGTAGTCACGAGAGTGGGCTCTGAGTCCAGTGCCCTGGTTTAGAATCTTAACTGCATACAGGCCAAATTGTATAATATTAGTCAATTTTTTTAACGTCTCCGAGCCTCAGATCCATCGTGTATAAAAGTGACTAACACAGTATCTGGCAACTTGTAAACACTCAATAAATATTAGCAGCTACTGCTATCACCCTACCACTACTACTATTCTTATCATTACTATTACTTTATTATTACTCACTAATCCCTAGAAATACTTATATTACATCAAATACCCTCTTGGAATCCTTAATCATATAGAAAAACACAAGCTTTGTTTATATTTCATTGTCTGGAATTGGGGTTAGTTACTGAATGCATTCTGGCTACAAGGGAAGCAGGGAGAACAGGCGTTTAGCTTTCCTTGATGTTTAGTGGAGGCAAGAGAGAACCTCATGAACAACCTTAAAAGAAGATGGCAGGTAGACATGATATAGAATATTTTTTTTTTTTTTTTTTTGTAATTAACAAAGAACTTTTACCAATATAGACAAACAAAATAGCGAAAATCAGAAGTCATGATAGAAAAATGGGTAAATAGAAATGTCAGTTTGCAGGAGAAGTTCATAAAGGGCATGAAAGCACGTATAAGAAATTCTCAGTATCGCAAATAATCAGAAAATTGTAAATTCAAACTAAGGTAAATTATATCACAGTGGGAGCGCAGACTTGTGTAGCTATTCTCCGTGACAATCTCACAGTAATTAGTTAAATTAAATATAGATGGACCTTTTAACTCAGAAATTCTGCTGCCAGGTAGATGTTCTAAGGAAATTATCAAGCGAGTCCACAAATGAACAGGTAGGAATGTGGTTATGACAGTTCTGTTAATGGTGGTAGAAGTTGGAGGCAATAGGTAGATAAAACGTGATGCAAGAACACAGCAGCAGACTGGGAAGCAGTTAGCACTAACATGGATGAATGCAACAAAGATAAAGTAGAAAATAAGTGAGAAGCAGAATGAGATCTATCATCGGATGCCATTTCTGAAAATTAAAAATAAATGCAAGCAAAATGTAATACATACTTGATGATGACACATTAGAATGAATGGCTATGGAGAAAAGAAAATGAGAAAAGGAATGGAGATAAAGAATAAATAAAGAAAACAGGAAAAGGGTCTTGATTGGACCAATGATGATAATGTCCCATGAACCAAAGGTGATATGATTGATTTAACTCTGGGCAAACTGGATTAATGAAAAAGACCAAATAGTCAATCGATTTAAAAGCGCTTAAAAGTGTGTATGTGTGTATTACAAACACAAATACACATCCATGCCCTCATAGAAATATGTCGCCTAAGGGAAATAATTAAGTGATTCTTCTCATCAGGTTGTGAGTGAAGGATTCAAAACTCCAAGGGGCAGCCATCAGTCACAAGATTTTTCTAGAAAGTCTTTTTAACTTTCTAAGAGTATGTTAAGAAATAATCAGATATTACCTACTTAGCTTTCTCAGTCCCTCTGCTTGTGGGGTTTCTTTCTTTTTGTTTCAAAAGCTGGGACAGGGAAGCTTTCCCTTGCCCTCAGTTGTGTGGGGGTGGGGGTGGTGGGGAGATGTGCACAGAGAGAGAAACTTGTCAAGTTCTGTGGGCCAGCCTGTTGGCCGCTTCCCTGGGAATCAGCAGAAACGGACTCCCTCTCTTATTTCAGGGGCGATTGGCAGTGATGACAGCCAAGAACAACTATTCTTTTCTCAATTTGGATGTTGAAAGGTGGGTATCCTCTCTTCTCAAACAGAAGTATTCAACGCAACCAGCATTCATACTTTATCATGACAAAGTACAAGATAGAAACAATTTCTGAACATTCCTGCCTTTATCTCCTCCGCGTCCTGACACGTACAGGGTATCCCTGGAGAATCAGAGGCCAGTCCTGGTGGCACACGCTCTCCTGCAGGCAATTTATCAAGCTCATCTTTTTCACAAACGAGGGAATGATTGCTGCCTAAGAAAAGGGCAGCAGGAACAAGATTTTCCAAGGATTTCCTAGCACATCCCTGACACTTGGTGCCTGTGAGGCTTTGGACAAGCAACGTAACGTCCTTAAATGCACATTTACTCTAAACAAATTTGAAATATTTCTAAAGACAAAGAGTTCCGTGAGCATGAACCAAGGCACCTGGAGGGGGAGTCAAGTGGACTACAGGATTTCTATCTCCCGAAGTCCTTGCTTCTGAACCATATCCAGCCTTTACTCCCCCAGGTTACACCATTCATTGGACTAGTGTGGAAAGTGCATTTCTTTGGGGGAAAAAAAGGGCATAAATCCACTTGAATGTAATGATTATAACCTATGTGTTATGTAGCCACCTTTCAAATAGAGAAACCCACATTCAGTATCATCATCTTCATATTACACCAAAGTCCTGTTATACATTAATATTATATATGCAAACGCAGCTACATACATTTACTCTTCTTTGTATCTTAAAAATGAATCTAAAATTGCATCTTGCTATTGTGTTCTTTTATTTATTAAATAGTCCTATATTTACTGGAAGTTGTAGATATGCACTCAGAAATTAAAAAGTATGCTGTATCTCATGACCAATTTGATAGTACTTGAGAGTGATTTCGACGATTCACGATGTTCGCCCCAGGTACTGAATTCAGAATCTAACTTCCATTTAACATAAGTCTCCGCTAAACTATTAGTAGTCACGAGAGTGGGCTCTGAGTCCAGTGCCCTGGTTTAGAATCTTAACTGCATACAGGCCAAATTGTATAATATTAGTCAATTTTTTTAACGTCTCCGAGCCTCAGATCCATCGTGTATAAAAGTGACTAACACAGTATCTGGCAACTTGTAAACACTCAATAAATATTAGCAGCTACTGCTATCACCACTACCACTACTACTATTCTTATCATTACCATTACTTTATTATTACTCACTCATCCCTAGAAATACTTATATTACATCAAATACCCTCTTGGAATCCTTAATCATATTTCTCCATAAACATATTGTTTTTCTGTTCCAGTTTATTGTCAGTAGCTATTTTGTCCAAGTTCTGTAAATATGGGACATATTAAAATCAAAAGAATTTTTCTTTAAGTACTCTGGCCTGGGCACTGAGTTGGAAGACATCGCTGTCACTTAAGAAGAGAATAACAAAGAGCAAACCCTCTTTGTGTCCTCATTTTCACTTTGATGTGTCACAAATAAAAAATGAGCTGACACTCTTAAAATATGAAGACACCATATTGTTGTCACTCTGCATCCTGGCACATCTGATCTCCCTCATGCTGCTCGAGCTGTTGAAGCCTTTGAAGTTAGAAAATATCACGGCCTGATCTTCCAGCACTGATAATTAAGACGCAGTGTGGCAAATCAAAAGAGACGTGCCACCTAGTATCTACATTCCCTTCTCAAGACGGAGAGAGAAGGAAAAAAGAAGGGGAAGGAGGAGGAAAGCCAGCTTAGAGTTGTGATTCATAAATCAATTGGTTCTGCCTTTCGGTAGGAAAGGACCAGCAACTTCTATAGTACAACTCAATCCCATCTTGCAAGCCCAAAACCATTTTTCTTTCTTTTTTATGGTTTATGATCTTTGAATTTCTTTTTCTTAAAGCTAATTTTTCTTCTAAGAAGGGAGAGGAATGCCATCTCTTTAAAAAAATATTATCATTTGTCTTCCTGTGGGGGGGAAATGGATGCACTTTTATGGCATTCTTCTTTGTCATAAGCAATTGCCGTTGTGTCATAAATTTAAAACAGGTTGTGCTTCTGAGGCCCTGTTCAAATCGGAGCAAGGGACATGTGGGATATAAAGGTTTATTAGTATAAATGGATAAATAATGAATGTTGAGTCTCGGGAACCTTGTGTTCCAGCTAGTTGGCTCCAATAACATGTCATAATATATTTTTAAAAATTCAACTAGGCGATATCTTTATAAAGATAAATTGATCTAAACTCTAATTGGAAAGGCATAGAAAACATATTGCCATGTTCATTTCTTTACAATAAATAATTTGGGTCTATCGATTCAACTGTGGTTTATTTGTAAGTATATCATAATCACCAAAATGGTGACAGACTTTTAAAAAAACTCACTGTTGAATATATTCAAAATTAAAACCTGTTAATTCCATAGAAGATCCATCTGAACATTCTCTCAAGTGATATTATTCTCTTTCTGGTCAACCTTTCTCTCTCTACTACAATATCATTAAGATGAAAAGATTCACCACTAACGGCACAGGGCTGCTAAAAAGACTCAAAGTGATCTTTAAAGTCAAAGGGAAAATCAACTTGAGAAATATAATTAAATCCCACGTCTTGTTTTTGAAAGGAATTTTTCAAGAATGTCAAGATAACAGTTGTCAAATTTCACATTTCTCAGATTATGGAACCGTCCACCAACTCTCAAAATCATAAGAAGAAATAAATTTTAAAAATAAGTATTAAGCATTACTTGGGCAAAATGAAAAATGACCCAATTATTTTACCGTTTATTTGTAGAAGACGTAGGATTAACAAAAGAGAAAGAAGAACTTCTAGGATATAAAACGTGGAGTCATTGAGAGTCCTGAGATGCTAGCTGAGCAAAGAGGAAGGATGGGGAGGTGTGGGAGAGATAGAATGTAGAAAAGAGAAGCGATGTAGGAACTGATGAGCTCCCATGAGTCAACGTGTATGCAGACGAGTCACGATTTAACATGTGGTCTGACTAGTTTGTGTGTCATGTAATACTTAAGTGCATTTAATCATGAAAGGGAGATGACTGAAGGATTCCAGACCTTAAATGGATTCCAGACCTTCATTGTCTATACTTCTTCATATTTAGGAAAGAAGGGAATGTCTGAGATGGCCCTAGGAACACCCTAACCCAGAGGAGTTGGACGGTGGTGGTGGGTATGGGCCCCCTGCGATATGGAGGTTACTAGAGTGACTTGAAGACTGGGCCAGGCATGAGAGCTACGTTGGCTATTACTGCTATCATTAGTCTTCATTTAACATTGCTATAGCATGTACATGTGATTTCATTAGACCTTCCACGCAGTCTCCAAAGACAGTAATATTACTATCAACCCCATTATGAGTCATCCAAAAACTTGAGGGGTTAATGATGTGCCAAAGATGACACAGGCATCAGTGACAGACCCCGAAATAGATCTCAGTCTCTCTGGTATCCAGTCCCATATTTTCAGACAAACTGCACAACTTTGGGGGGAAAAAATCACTCATGAGAGAAACTATGAAGAGACACTTGATTTTGTGTCAGGAAGATGTGAAAGACAGATGGAGAAATTAGAAAGTGGAGAAAGGCCTTTTTCTTTAGCAATCACTTGGGATGTTCCAGGCAGTCTAAGGTATGTTATAATTATTGACTCACCAATGCTTATAACAATCATGTACGGTAAGTGTTATTAATAGTCCCATCTGAAAGATGCAAATGCTAAGGCCCAAAGAGATTAAATAACCTGCCCCAAGTTCTGGCAACCTGGCTAGAGTCCATGGTTCTAAACCGGAGAGGTTTGCTGCTTCTGTGGGTAACGGCCTGGATGTTGGAAGGATTAAATGGACTGATATGTCAAGTGTTTACTATATCCCTTGGAAAATAGTATTTAAAAGAACTTAAGTGCATATCAGCTGCATGGAGAAGACAGAAGGCAGACTTTCCTGGCTCAGGTAAAGAACACATACTATGATGACACACAATAGGATGAAAGTTGTGCAAAGTGTCATGAGAGATGTTAAAGGGTGTCCCTCACACAGGATGTTTCCTGCTGTGTTAGCCTCTGTCGGCATCTCTACACCCAGACCTGGCCTGCTGTTGATCTTGACACGCTTCATACCAAGATCACGTTGCCTGGCATTCTTTTTCCTCTTAGTTCCAAGTTCATTCTTACTTTAATCCAAATCCAGAACTAGTTTGCCCAGTGTCTTGAAAAAAAAACAGCTCAAACCTTACCAAATTGCCAGATCTGACAATACAAAGATGAAGAGACTACAGCTTTACCTCCTCAAGCAATGGACTTTCTAAAAACAGATTACAGACATATAAGCCAGTAATAATAATCAAAGTTTTCCCAAGGAACAGAGGGAGCACACAAGAGGAATGTTGCTTTTGTCTTGGGACAGGTTTCTTTCCAGAAGTAAACTTAACAGAGCTTGGAAGGGAAGGAAGATAAGTATGGAAAGGGGCGTAGAAGAGAAACAGTCAAAGCAAATCATACACACTTGCAGAAGTGTGGTGTGTTTGAGGAAACACGCACGATTTATTATTGCACAAAAATAATTTAGAGGAAGCTGAAGAAACAGGAAGATTGAGGAGGCATGGGGAGGTTAGGCAGGTATCCTGTCACGAAGGCAGTGTGCACCTTGTGAAGCCTCATGGGAGAAGGAATAAAAAGGAGTAAACAGATCGGATCTGTATTTTAGATCATAACTCTCCCGAAAGCACGGTTGAAAAGTTTGAGAGGGAATAAATTAAATGCAGAAGTCTATTTTCAGGTGAGAAATGTTGAGTGCTTGACCTGGTTGGTAGGAAACGGAGAAAACAGAAGATAGGTTTGTAAATTACACAGAAAAACAAATGGGAAGGACTATCAGCACTGAGAGTCGCTCTAATATCCCTGGCAGGATGACTTTGTTAGTGGGGTAACTGATGCAGGTAGCAAATACAAGAGGGAGAAGAGGTTTGGAGATGAAGGGGAGGTGATGAGACCTTTGGACAGGTTGAGTTTAGAGTGGCTATACAGCATCTAACTAGAGACCTCTAGTAGGCAGTGAAAACTACGAGCACATAATGGCATTCAAAATTAGTTTCTCTTGATGTATTTATGTCCCATGAGATGCCAGTTGTTTTGGAGGTATTCACCTTGCTGGAATCCATAGGACCCCAGTGATTCTTTCCTGTTTATCACTGCTCATCCCACAGGGTCCCTTCTGGATGAATTTGGATTCTGGATTAATTTGGCCAATAGCAAAACATTGAAAGATGAAAAAAGATAGAAGTCGGATTATCATTTTTTTGTTGTTCATTTCTTTGCTTACTCCCTGCAAGTGTTGCTATGAACTGGTATCCTTTAGCCCAAGGCCACAATTTTTGTTAGGCGATTCCAGTTTCTCTGTCTCTGTCTCTGTCTCTCTGTCTCTCTCTCTCTCTCTCTCTCTCTCTCTCTCTCTCTCTCTCTCACTTGCTCTCATTATTGTTCTCTCTTTCTCTTCTTGTCCTTTCAGGCCCAGCTGTGGTAACCCCTTTTCTACTCCTTGGGTACCTCGACTATTCTTTGGGCCTTCTCTACATGGTGATCACACCATCAAAGAAAATCTCTTTATGAAGCTCTCTTTAAATACTCTACTTGAGTGCACCACCTTTTTGTTGCCAAAACGGACTGTTAACACTTGGCTTTAAGATGACACATTCTTCCAGTTTCCCTTGTCTTTCATCATCCATCCCACCTTACTATTCTTTGCTGGCTTCATCTCATCTGCCCAGCATCTAAATTCTAGCGTGCCCTGGGACTCACTTCTCAGACTTGTTCTTTTCCCTGTGTAACCTCAGCGCCCGGATGATCTCATTCAGATGATTTTTAAATACCATCTATGTCATGATCGCCAGATTTATGTCTCCAGCCCTACCCTTTCCCACTAAATTCCAAACTCGGCTATCTACTTGAGAGGCTAAGAGTTAAATCAAACTTAATTTGTCCAAATCATGCTTTCCCCGCCCCGCCGCCCCAAAATCCCTTCTACCTTGACCATTTCCATCTCAACAGCAGCACTACCATTCAGCATTCGGACCAGCTGCTCAGGCCAAAATCCTGGGAGTCACCTTGCACTCCTCTTCGCTGACTACCCTGCAAATGATCCAGTAGCAAGTGCTCTCAACTCTACGTTCAGGATACACCCTGAAACCAACAACTCCTGTACCATGAGTGTCCCGCCCACACCACCTTCTTCCCTCTCCTAACTACCTAATGGTCTCCTACCAGATCTTCATGCTTTCACTCTCTCCCCTACTGAAGCCAGAGTGGACCTCTTTGAAGCACAAACAAGAGTATGTCACTCGACCATTCACACACTTTCAAAGCCTTCCTATGACAAGCCGAATGAAATCCAAACATTGTCCCATAACTTTAAGCGCTCTGTCTTCTGGAGTCTGTCAGCTCCCCAACTACTTTGTTCTTTTCCAGCCACTCTGACCTTCTTACTGCCCAATACAGAAGCCACTGGACATTGAACACTTGACATGGGACTACAGGGATTGAGGAACTGAATTTCTCATTTTATTTAATTTTCATTCATTTAAATTTAAATATAAGTACTACTTTAATTATCAGAAAGCCCTGAAGTACGTTCGGACAACATGAATATATTAGCCTTCCTTATCAATTATAAATTTTATAAAATCAAAATGCAAATTAATTATTTCCAAAGAAAATTTAGCTTCCAAATTGAAATATGCTTTAACTATAAAATACACACCAGATTTTGAAAAAAAAAATGCATTAAAAGAATATAAAATAATATATTTACAATTTTTATATTTTATATTGATTGCATAAAATTAAAATGAATTTTACTTTTTCTCACCACACCATTTACAATAGCCTCACCCCTCTCTCCTTTATTCTGCTTTAATTTTTCTACATAGCACTCATCACTATATCTATTTGCTTATTATCTGACTCCCATACAAGAAGTAAGCTTCACTAGAGCAAGGACTTTCTTCTTGTTCAGTGCTATATTCCCAGGGCCTAGAAAAAAAAAAAAAAAACATATTCAGGTGCTCAATATTTGTTGAAGAATGAATGAATGATTAAACTAACAAAATAAGCCACTGGTACTCAACCGTGTGTATACTCTATGACTCTTCTCGAATTCAGCATTTAAACATCCCAAACATCCACTTTGGAACTTAAGTAAGCATGAAACATTTCCCTCACAAGAACTCAGGACCTTGAGATTTCAAAGGTGTATGAAAGTCTCCAAAAGGGAAAATAATATATGAAAGATATAAACTTGAAGACTTCTAAAAATGTCTTTTGCTTGAGATGCCTTAACTTTACTTCTGAGCTGTTGTGCAGTGCAGTTACAATTCAGCACACATTATTTCTTCAATTTTCAAGAGTTAGTAGCAGATAATTCCAAGAAGAGCAGCATAAACATAATAAACATATTCTGGGCTATCCCAAATCTAAAATATATGGAAGGATTATAATTTCTATGCTACTGGGAATCACTGTGAATTTTCTACTTAGATTTTAAACATAAATACCATTTCAGCTACTAAGACAATCTTCTTTTTTTCTAATGTGAAGTTGTATATATATTTAGCATGAAAGCCAGGGAACTCTAAATTTTTCTCTCAAATAGCATCAATTTACACCTCCTAAACAATAAAGACTGAGCTAACAATAGCATCACCACGAAGGTCAAAAAACATTCTTTCACTCATAGTTTAGGAATTTCAAAATCCAAGGTAAGGTAAATGCATCAACATAGCAAACTGGAAATAAGATGCATTTTTGTCTTGCCTTCCAGAAGTTGCATAACTTTCTGTAAGGGTAAGGTTGTCACCATGGATAAGTGCTAAAGAATTTTAACAGACTCAGGCAATAAATCTTCAGTGGTGGGAGGAAAAAATAGGGAGAGGAGAAAGTCTTCTTCCAGAAGGTCACAAAAGGGAGAATGTGTATGAGAACAGTCTCTAGCCTAGCTGAGAGAGTCTAAAATCATTTCTGAGTGACTATTACCTTCCTTTTTGTGGTAATGGGTCCAAGAGGAGATAGGTGTGGAGGATAACGTCAGCCATCATTTCTTATCCCCATTCAGCCAAGCATGGTGTCCCTGAGTTATTTATTTTGCTCTCTGCTTCCTAATTCTCTCTCTATGAGTTAGTGATGTGGGTTAAACTTATATATGACTAAGGAGGAGATATATTTTATGTCATGTTTTGGAGGATATCTTTTCTGTACATTTCTGAACATAAGAGCCTCATAATTGTGATTTTTGTCTGAAGGCCTAGGTCACATTCAGGCTATCTACTGTATTAGAGATGGAAGTTGTGGTCTTGGTGAATTTTTAGTGAGAGAGTTTATAATTTTAGCATTTACCTGAATCTCCAGGTATGTGGACTTAGAAGGATAGCAGAAGAGCTTCTGGAAGTGAGCTCGCTACGCTTGCCATGGTGTTTAGCAACGGTGACGCTAATTCTGGGTTCAAGCCATGTTGGGTAGAGGTTGCTAATCTGTCAATTATCCCTGGATTGTGTCATATCCTCTTGAAATATGTATATTCTGGGGTCTGATCTCAGTGGGTACAAACATTCAGGAACGTGAAGTAAACGTAATCTCAGACCGCTGAGATATGCATGAATTTGTAGGATTCTAGCATGCCTCAAATTACAATCTCCTCTAGATAGTCTTTCAAATCAAAAGCTTGCCTATTTGGAAATGAAAACTCAAAAAAAAAGTATTCAAAAGTAATTTTGAACCCTCAAGGTTCATTTTCATTTTCTTTATTCTTTTCTGCCTGAAAATTGCTTTAACGCCCATTTTTCGCAACTGCTCTGTCCTTGTCCTATGAAATCCTAATCTGGGTGGGATGTGTACCCTATACGTAAACTGATATGATAGCAGTTAAATCTGACAACACTTTCTCTCCCCAAGAAAATATTCATAACTGTTTCCTATGCCAGTGATTCATTTCAATTCTAATATCAAATAGCTTTTGCTTTTCGCCTCTGGCTGTCAAATGCTCATGCTAGTCTTCTTCTAAATTTAAAACCCAGTCAGGGGAATGAGGAGATAACACCTCTTTTATTACAGTTTGTGAAAACAATAAAAATCATTTTGGATATTGAAATCCCCTTGAAGCACATGGGTATATTTCACTTTGTGTTTGGGAAATTGAGAACAATATATTCAAAGAAACAGAGGTTAACTGAATACCCTTAAAACTATGATGCCTCCTTAGCCACCAACAAGTTTGCAGACACTAAATTGAATCAGCAAATTACAAATAAATAAGAACAGAAAAAACTAATTGCCCAGAAAAGAATGTTCCACTTGCTTTGTCATTAGCTACTTAAACTCTTCACAGCACATCTTATCTAAAACCCAAATTCCAGAATTGAGATCAGACAAATGCTTGAAACCAAGGCCAAGACTGTGTCTCTCATATACTTCAATCAGGGCAGCCAGGACTCAGAGCAACCTCCCCAATGCAAAGTGCCATGTGTTTCAGATAGCTGTCCTTCAAAACAGAGAGGGCCAGTTCAAGATTGCTCAAACTTTCATGGATATATAAATCACCTGGGACCTTGACAAAATGCAGATGATGATTCAGTAGGTCTGGGGCAGAGCTTCAGAATCTGCATTTCCGGTAGGTTCTCAGATGAAGCTCCTGCTGGTGGTCCAGGGGCCACATATTTAACAGTGAGAGTTCACTTGCCTAATGATTTCCTTGGAAATCAGAAAACCTGAGTTACAATTCCCACCCTTCTAATAATCCACTGTATAATCTTAGAGAAATTGTCGGACTGATCAATGCCTTAGTTTCTCATCTGTGAAGAAGAGGTAGGGCGGTTAAAGAGATCATGTTGATACAAAACTTTGAAGAGATTAAAGATGTTCTGTGAACAGGTTTGGCTGAGCAAACATGCTCCAGGGCATGAAAAGGCATCAGAAGAGTGAAGAAATGAGTCTTCAAGCTGAGAATCAGGAAGTACAACAAACAGGTCCTACTGGAAGGCAGAACCACAAGCAAAAAAATAAAAAGAAAGTATAAGTAAAAGGAAAAATAAAAGGTAAAGTGTCACAAAAAGAGTCACTTAAAAAAAAGTCAGACTTCAGGAGAGAGGAAGAGAAGATATTGTGAAAGCATTATATTCTTTAATATGCGATGAATGATCACAGAGATATTTTAAAAATATATTATATATGAAAACCTTTGGATGAAATATAACAAACTATTTAACCAATGTTCCCTTTAGAAAAAAAAGTGCGGCTCGCTGCCAGTGTTAATTTAATTTTACATAAACACGCTCTTTGAGGCTGAAGCAAATCTGACTGGTTTTCAATGTGAGAATAAAATATAAGAACTTCTTTATTTCTAAACAGAACTTGTCTCTAATCCTAATATAACAGAATGTATGCATAAATTGGACTCATCTAATGAATCTTCAACTAATGATTGTTCGAGAACGATGTTAACATCACACATAGGAATGCTACGTTTTCTAGGATTTGACATTTTCGGCGATTGAGAATTACTATATTTTGTCAATGGAAATACCACTACTAAAAATAGAATGCTATATATAGAATGATGTCATCTGTCTCCAAAGACTATCGATATACTAGAGTGTTGCAAAAATAATAATAAAAGCGAGATATTTCATGGCAAACTGGCGGTAAAGTTAGGGCTGTAATCTGCGAGTCATCTCGAGGTAAAGTTTGCAGCCACAAGAGCCGCTGGCGAGTATTCTCAGGGTAAACGGGAAATAATGTGAAGTAGATAATAAAAGAAACAAATCGTTCCTTTCCCCAAAATCCTGAATAAATTTTTTAAAACATTTTTTTCATTGACCTTTTGATGTTTTTTTAAGAACCTGGGATACACATAAGTAATACACCCTCCAGTCCATGGCTCAGCCATATATTGCCACCAACATGAAATGAATCAAGTCACCAGGAATTTCCAAATGCATTACAGGTTATCATTAAGACTCTCTGTATTGGTCCTTTCTAAGAAAGGCAGTCTCCCTTCTTATCCCCAAACCCTCCTTGTGACAGGGAACATCTAGAAGAAATCGGGGCGGGGAGGGGAAGTGAGCAAAACTACTGGAGAACAAACAATAATTTGTATTTATTTTCTTTATAAATACAAACTAACTAATTGAATCCCCACATCAGAAAAGCTGGAAAATCCTGCCTATCGAGGTTAACAGTCACTTATCCCGGCAGCATTCTTGAACTTTTCCAAAGTTGAAGCTACTGATGATTAACTTCCAGAAATACTAGTGGCAACTATTTCAGACCTGTGAACTATCACACCTTCTCAATGTCAACAGACACCTGCATCAAGCAAATACCTCTTCAAAACGCTGTAAGATTGCATTTCATTTTGGAGAGTGACCATTCTGGCCACCCAATGGTAACACTGTTTCTCAGCCTGCCAAGGCCATGGCTGACTTTCTTGCAGGTAAAGGATCTGCATAAGCCCTGTAAATCAGCTGTTCCTGCACCAGAGGCTGAATCTGAAATCTAACTGGCAATTTTGAC
>NW_011888823.1:2085889-2090590 GCF_000151845.1 Pteropus vampyrus
TTAGGGCTGTAATCTGCGAGTCATCTCGAGGTAAAGTTTGCAGCCACAAGAGCCGCTGGCGAGTATTCTCAGGGTAAACGGGAAATAATGTGAAGTAGATAATAAAAGAAACAAATCGTTCCTTTCCCCAAAATCCTGAATAAATTTTTTAAAACATTTTTTTCATTGACCTTTTGATGTTTTTTTAAGAACCTGGGATACACATAAGTAATACACCCTCCAGTCCATGGCTCAGCCATATATTGCCACCAACATGAAATGAATCAAGTCACCAGGAATTTCCAAATGCATTACAGGTTATCATTAAGACTCTCTGTATTGGTCCTTTCTAAGAAAGGCAGTCTCCCTTCTTATCCCCAAACCCTCCTTGTGACAGGGAACATCTAGAAGAAATCGGGGCGGGGAGGGGAAGTGAGCAAAACTACTGGAGAACAAACAATAATTTGTATTTATTTTCTTTATAAATACAAACTAACTAATTGAATCCCCACATCAGAAAAGCTGGAAAATCCTGCCTATCGAGGTTAACAGTCACTTATCCCGGCAGCATTCTTGAACTTTTCCAAAGTTGAAGCTACTGATGATTAACTTCCAGAAATACTAGTGGCAACTATTTCAGACCTGTGAACTATCACACCTTCTCAATGTCAACAGACACCTGCATCAAGCAAATACCTCTTCAAAACGCTGTAAGATTGCATTTCATTTTGGAGAGTGACCATTCTGGCCACCCAATGGTAACACTGTTTCTCAGCCTGCCAAGGCCATGGCTGACTTTCTTGCAGGTAAAGGATCTGCATAAGCCCTGTAAATCAGCTGTTCCTGCACCAGAGGCTGAATCTGAAATCTAACTGGCAATTTTGACACCTCTACAGATGGAAACAAAAGCTCACATTTCAAAAGTTTCCAACCCAAGGAGTGCCAGTTAGACCATTTGAAACACAATCAGTTGTACAATAGGGTAGGGGAGATGTAGTCTTCCTCACAGATAAAGACAGCAGTCCAGGAAGAGTAACCTGGCCCTCTAAATTTACCAAGATTTCACTCAAGATTCTACTGCAGTACTCACAGTCTTTTATCTCTTTGACAACCAAACCCAAGAGGCTTGCCAAAATAGAATTCCAGTGGAGGGGGAGAGAAGCTAAAGAATTATGCATTAATAACACCTTTACCCACAGGCAGAACATATTTTCATCTGCACATATCACGAACTAGAGATCTTAGGTTATTAAAGGTGAAAGAGGCTAATAGTCTTTGGGATGGCTCTCTTGGGATGCCTATTTGCATAATGAAGCCAATAGATGACAACACGCCTCAGCAGTTCTTTGAGATCCACTACTCGTAGTTGCACGCAATATTTTTAATTCACTAACTAAATTACTTTGTGGAAGAGATGTGGGCAGCTAATCTCAAAACTATGCCTACAATTAATTCATGACCGTATTTGCCAATGAGAGAGCCTAATTGGTAAAGATGTACGGTTTAATTAATGTGTCTTTTGGAAAATCCTAACTTAATGCATAGATGAAGATCACCATGGATAAGGATTTAAACATTGCAACGTTATCTGCATAATCTGAACTCAAGAGTCGGGGGCCTCTGCTTGGCCCTGGATGCCCGAAGCTGGGACACCTAGAGCAGAGAACAGCTTCTGCCTGGAGCTATCCTCTATCAGAAGAAAGAAAGCTGAAACTTTTGGCTATGATCTTATTCTCATTAGTTGTTGCAGAGCCATTTTATTTAAACCATTCTTAATTCTGGAACCCAAGCTGCACAAAAAGGTTAGCATAAATGACAGGTAGTAGTATAGTAAATTGATAAAGTTGTTTTAAAAGAGAGAAATAGGGTTATTCAGTACATAGGAATAATTGAAGATTTTGCAGTTAATTCATTGCGTAACTGGTGATTTGATTGTGGAATGGTTCTACTTTAAAAACAACTCAATGTGGGTGAACAGGCAGAGCACAGAGAATTTTTAGGGCAGTGAAAATACTCTGTATGATGTTACGATGATGGGTACATGTCAGTATACTTTTGTCCAAACCTGTAAAATGTACACTTCCAAGAGTGAACCCTATGGCAACCTATGGACTTTGATGATTATGATGTGTCAATGTAAGTTCATCAGTGGTAACAAATGTACCACCTTGTGGGGGGGTGAGGATGGTGATAATGAGGGAGGCTGTGCATGTGTGTGTGCAGAAGGTATGGGAAATCTCTGTACCTTCCTCTCAATCTAGCTGTGAACTAAAACTACTCTAAAAGTCTATAAATAAATAAACTCATGGTTTGATCTACACCTAAACCCTTCATGAGTAATAATAGTAATAATAATTAATATTGACTGGATATTTATTGTGTCAAGCACTCTGCTAAGTGGTTTACATGGATTAATTTACTTATTCCTCTCAACCTCCCTGTATCGTAGGTGCTAATTATATATGCATTTCATAGATCAGCACAGAAAGGGTAATTAACTTGCCCACGATCACACAGCTAGTAAGTGGCTGAGCTGGGATTCAAACTCAGACACTGAACTATTTCATCTACTGGGAGGTCCTGCTGCAAAAGCAATACTTAGATTTTCCTCATGCTTTGTTTTTTCTATAAATGTTTGTTATAAAAAAAATATTGTGTGTGTACATCAGTCTATACTGTCATATCTCTGTAAACACCAAAAGCCATTGGGTGCTATTTTGTTAGGAGATAAATGTAAGAAGATTAATACAGAGGGCCTCCTTCCCCAAGCATTCCTGCATTTCCCTGACACTCCCTGAAATCTTCACAGCACAGCATTTACTGAGTAGCTATCTCATCAGTTAACTGGTGATGACAGTTAGTTTGACTCTTTATCTGTTAAGCCTTATTTTAATTTTGTTTGCCTTCACAAATAACTTTCTAACCCAACACACTTCATCTTTCAACTCAAAATTTGGCAAACGAGGGAAAGTAAAGTAGTTATGGTACGCACGGTAAGTGTCAGATGAGGACAATTAAAATCCGCAGAGAAGAGAAAAAAGAATATATGAAAATCAGGAAGTTTTAGGGAATTGGTCATAAGACAAGAGAAAGAAGAAAATGTTTAGAAAAGGAGTAGGAATCTGTTAGAATAAATGTGGTCCATCTAGTGGTAGAGATGCTTAGAATCTGAAATGAAGGAACTTGACAGGCAGAGATAAAGTAGGTTAAAAGATTATAAGTCATAGCTTAATTCTCCTTCTCTTTGAACACAGGATGAACTTTGTGACTTGCTTCCAAAAAATAGAGCATAGAAAGGGGAAAATAGTAAATTTACAGTAGAAAAGCCTGACAAACAGAGCCTTACCCAGGTGGTTAAGCTTAACATCGCCAGGGATAAATCATGTCGATATTGTGCATCCCCGATACGGGATGAGAAGGGCATCTTTACCTGCAGGATGTTTTCCTCTAAATCTACAACTCAGTCTGATCATGAGAAAAATGGCAGGTAAACCCAAACTGAGCCCCATTCTACAAAATACTTGACTCTTCAAAACCATCAAGGTCACGAAAAATAAGAGAAGATTTTGAAATTGTCACAGATCAAAAAAGTCTAAGACGTGATGACTAAATGCAATGTGGAACCAGAGATTAGATCCCGGTGTGGAAAAAAAGACAGCAGTGGAAAAACTAGTGACATTCAAATAAAGTCTGCAGTTTAGTTAATAGCAATGTAGTTACTATTACAGTTGGTTAATAGTAAGGAACTGATGTTAATTTCTTAGTTTTGACAAATGCACTAGGATTCTATAAAGATGTTCACATTAAGGGAAAATGGGATGAACACTATTGCTATCTTTGCAACTTTTCTTTTAATTTATGCTTATCTAAAATAAAAAGTTAATTTAAAAATAATTGTGGGTTATGATTTCATCTTATTAAAATGATTTTAAAGCATAAGTGTTTTTCAGGGGATGTTTTCAAGAAGACATGTAATTTTCTATGGTATAAAGAAAATGGAAAAGAATACAGACCCAGAGTAGTTAAGCTTTAATGGCATATTATGCACAAACACACACACACACAAACTAGTGATTATTTGTTACATAGAGGCTTTATATAAACGGAGATAATAAGGTACGTGGTCAATGTGGTTAAAAGCCAGATAAAGGCATTTCAGGGTGATGGCTCCCGTGTCAGCCACCTTCTGTTTTGCATTAGTCAATTAGGTAAATACTCTAGGCAGCCGTTAAACCTAGATAAGGTGGGAGTTCCATAAAATAAATATTTGTGCTCCAGAGGAGGAAAATGGGAAGAGTAAGGCATAGATTAGGGCCACCCTTTAGACAATAATGAGCAAGGATAAAAATATGAAAGTCTATGACCCCAACATTGTTCACTAGTAAGGGCCTCAGGCTGCAAAGTGGCCAGAGAAGAAGAAGGTGGAAGGAGATGGTTTACAATATTATCTCAAGCCTGTTTCCTCCGGAGGTGACATGAGGAGGATTGTGAACAATTCTCGCCTTTGTTCCTTTGTCTCCTCTCCTCTCCTTTGACAGTCTCGAGTGGAGAATGAGACTCTCATTGATGGAAATCCCAACTCTGCCACCGACTGGAGTTTCGATGTTAGGAAATCCCCTCGGGATCTGAGTTTTTGCTAGTGAAAGATGAAGAACTTATACCTGATCGTTTCGAAAGTCTTGTTTAGGTTGTAAACATTATGTGATAAGATGATCTTATGGA
>NW_011888823.1:2091510-2130067 GCF_000151845.1 Pteropus vampyrus
TAAATATTTGTGCTCCAGAGGAGGAAAATGGGAAGAGTAAGGCATAGATTAGGGGCCACCCTTTAGACAATAATGAGCAAGGATAAAAATATGAAAGTCTGTGACCCCAACATTGTTCACTAGTAAGGACCTCAGGCTGCAAAGTGGCCAGAGAAGAAGAAGGTGGAAGGAGATGGTTTACAATATTATCTCAAGCCTGTTTCCTCCAGAGGTGACATGAGGAGGATGGTGAACAATTCTCACCTTTGTTCCTTCGTCTCCTCTCCTCTCCTTTGACAGTCTCGAGTGGAGAATGAGACTCCCATTGATGGAAATCCCAACTCTGCCACCGACTGGAGTTTCGATGTTAGGAAATCCCCTCGGGATCTCAGTTTTTGCTAGTGAAAGATGAAGAACTTATACCTGATCGTTTCGAAAGTCTTGTTTAGGTTGTAAACATTATGTGATAAGATGATCTTATGGACTACTTTTGGCACACATTTGGCCTACCTTGATCATTACACCCAATGGTACATAAGTAAGAATGGAGGCAATCCACGCTTATGTAACTGGGCCCTGTGTGAAACTTGGTTCTGTCAACCCCATGAAAGGTCCACCATTTTTTTTAGCAACTGGGGACATAAACAAAGCATCAAGATTATGCCGCTACTTCCAGGAAACTTTGATGTGCTGGTTACTTCAGGCCTTTAAAAGTATGCCATCAAACTTATCTTCCTCTTTTATTGCTTCAATATGGAATCCAAATCACAAAAATATGGGCCATTGGTACAGAGAGAACACGAACTTCCAAAAAAAATAGAGATGCAAATTGTCTGGAGTGATCATTTCAAGATCACGAAACACTGAAATGGGAACATTAAAGGTAAATTCTGTGCCCTAGATCTTCTCTCATGGGGGAAGAAAGCAAGGAAAAAGGGGTAAGGAAGAGAGAGAGAAAGAAAGAGAGAGAGAGAGAGAGAGAGAGACAGAGAGAGAGAGACAGAGAAAGAGAGAGGTTTTAAGAAAAAAATATGTAGTCTATAGACTAACCAGCAACAATATCTAAAATCCATAAAAAATGAAATTGGACCAAGAAAAACTGGTCATATTAGAATTAGAAAGTAGTAAACCATCTAAGGTTTAAAAAGGGGGAGAAGAGGGTCATCTGGGGAGAATTAGGAGAAAGATAAGATGACCAAATTACCTCAGTTTACCCAGAACTTTCCCAGTTTTGACACAGAAAGTTCTGTATCTTGAGAAACTGCCCAATCCCAGGCAAATGAAAATGAGTGGTCACCCTAAAAAAAAAAAAAAAAAACTATAATTGAATATCACATTGTTTTATTTTAAAATGACCCTTATGTTGAAATGGTGGGATTTCTTTATATATATATTTCTTATTCTTATGAAAATGTAGTTTTCTCTATCTTACTCATCACGACCTCATATTACATAGGCCAGAAAGTAAATTAGACTTGTGATGCATCTAACTTTATGACTGGATCTAGTGTTTAAGATTTTTAAAAAGTATAAAATACTTTGGAAACTTAAAAACAGCACACATGTAAGGAAGCAAGCCTGTGCTATTGCTGTTCTGTGCACATATAAATGCCACCAGCTCCAAACTATTTTTGCAGTAATCAGAATTGTTTGGCAATACAGATTAGCTATGATAAGGGCAATTCATTTCAAAATTAAAGGTAAAACCTATGTAAAAACACATCTGTGTGGCAAAAGTGTTAAGAACGACAAATTGGGTCATTAAAAGTATGTCTGTGATATTAAGAATGAGGAAAGCTTAAATCTACAAATTGAGATAAATAACATATTATTAACAAATAATACAAAGCAAAAGTCTCCAACTCTTATTTAAGTTCATCTTCTATATCTTCTACATGAAGCAGAATGACCTTCAAATTGGAAAGTATAGGTAACAACACACTTTTCAGGGAACTTCAGTTAAAGATGCTAGGAGAAAATAAAAATTTTTTTTTTTTTTTGCTTGAAATGAATAGAAGTCATAAAACCCAAATATCATACACCGGACTAGTTAAAAAAAAAAAATTACTATAAAAGCAAGGTGTTCCAGTAGATGCAATATGGGCAAATACCTAGAAATTATATCAAGCTGACCTTGATATTGATCCTGGCCATTTTCTGGAACAAGGTTGAAACCAAGGAACCAACGTGGATTATCAACTTGTTATGCCAAACTAATTTCCATTTAAAAAAAAAAAGGATTCATAGGCAGAGAGATTAAGAAAATATCACACAAAGAATATACACTGATTTCAACACATTTAAAATATTTCATTTGTGGTTTGTTTTACAAAGTTTTCTTTATAGCTTTAGCAACAAGAACACACACACAAGCGCACATGTGCACACACGTCCCCGCACACAATAAGCTGCAGGTAACATGCCTGAATTAAACGTTGCACCTAAGGTCTGTTGATTAATGAATCAATAACAGACTAGTAGGGTGTAGCAAGACTCTGTAATAGTCATCATCTAGTATTTTTCTTAATTATTACAAGCCACGAGATATTCAAGTTTCTAAACGATATACATCTGGTGATAAAATCAGTTTTCAAAAAGAATTTGACAAGCTCGAATTAATAATTGTGCTGATCTCTCTTCAAATCCTGCACTTGGGCCTCGGAAAACAACTGCAACAGTGAACTGCATAAAATGCCTGATGTGATGATCACAAGATTGTTTATGAAAATGCTTGGGAATTTTGATTGATATCCATCTCCTTATAAGCCAGTGGTGTGGCGTGATTGTCAAAAACAGTTAATACCTGCTTATGTTGCATCAGTTAGAAGGATTCCGTCTAAAACAAAGAAGGCAGTGTTCTTGCAGAGACAGTCCTTCGTTTAATCCTTACCACCCCATTGTAAGAGAAAGATTCTGATTAACTAAGACGTATCTAGAACTGTGAGATCAGAACTGTGGAGGCTCTAGGAAGTGAGTTATAGGAATAATTATTAGAGAAAAGAAAAGTAACTGGGTACAGAGCATGGCAGAGGCATAATAATTACTTTCAGATATTTGAAATTCCATTTTAATGAAGGGGGATTGAACTTACTCCACAAAGCTCCAAAAGACAAAAGTCAAATCAATAGGTTGAAAATTTGAGTAGGCAAAATTGAGCTCAGTGCAAGAAAAAACTTTCTAGTAATTATAGTTTTTTAATAAAAAGAATGAAATATCGGTATCACCAACGGTACGAAAACATGAATGTTTTTATACAATTGAAACAGAGATGGAAATTGGATCATTCTTTCTGGAGAAGCAATTTAGCAATTATTCAAAAGACTTAAAAGCCTATATTCTTTAATTCAGAAGTTCTACTTATAGACATTTACCTACATTATTAGAAATACTAGAAACAGTTTATAAGAAAATTACTTGCAGTATTTTCGTAGTAATGTACATTTTGAGATAACCTAAATGGCCATTACTACGAAATATACACACACACATACACACACACACACACACATATATATACACACACACGCACATATATATATATACACACACATAATTTATTTATTATATATATTTATTTATATGGCATAAGTAAAATGAAATACTAAGCTATTATTTTTAAAGCACATGGTAGAAAAAATTGTGTAGAAACAGAAATATTTATAATACATTATTAGTTAGAAAGAGATCTCAACCTTTTCTTTTAAACATTAAAAGCCTGAAAGAGAGAGAAAAGATGAACTGAGATAAGCCAAAATATTAGCATTGCTACCTGTGAGATAAAGAGGAAGTATTTCCTTAATTATGTTTTACTGTTTTTTCCTAATCTGTCTAAAATAAAAGTATATACATTTTGCAATCAGAAACAAACAAAAAACAATGAAGGCACAGAACACGTGTTCTTGCATCTCAGTACCTAACTCACAACAGGAAGGCTACACAGTTTTTTGTTGAATAAATGAATAAATTAATTAAATGTTATAAATATTTTATGGAGTGAACTCTCTAAAAGAGTTAATAGCTTCCCATTACTGGAAATATTTGAGCAGAGGCTGAATGACTCTCAGCATATTTGGAGGGCATTCTTATTTCGATTTAGATCAGTGGTTCCCCAAAACAAGTACCTGGGAAACCTAAAATGCTCCCCGCCATTTCATGAAATACAGACTTCCAGTCCCCACCACCTACTTACTAGATCCAAACACACAGGAGTTGTTAGCATTTGCCTGGGTTTGGGGGCTTAGAATTTGGAGATTATTTTCATGCATCTGGAAAACCAACCTTGTGGTCCTGAGCTGATGGCTAAGGCAGGACCCTGCAGGGGTTCCTCAGGGCCTTCGCATTGGGTATTCACTGGCCCAGAATGCTCAGGTGGCTTCTGAGAATTGCTTGGTGGTGCAGAGGGAAAAGCTCATGCATAAGAATTCGGGTACAGAACTCTTAGCCAGCCTGACACTTTCTCTGCTGTTCTATCATCTCTGCTGGTGACTGAGTGGGCGAGTGAGGACAAACCTTCAGTGTAGACTCAGGTCGCAAAGTACAGATCAGGCAGAAAGTGACTGGGTGGGAACCCTTTGCCTGGCAATTTTTCGTATGAAGCCTCCTTTGTTCAGAACCCTAACTAGAAGAGGGCTCCCTAACCTCGGACACCTTAACCAATGTATTGAGTAAATGAAAGTCTTACTTGCCAGAATCCCTGAGGCTGATCTTGTTTCCTGACTGTCTGCAGACTTAAAGCAGACAGAGAAGCATTGCTGACTACCAAGTCGACACGATCAAATCTGTTCTCTGTCTTACGTGTGTTCTTTTACTTGATTTTATAAAGAATCATTAATTCATTAATGTCGGAATACACATTAATTTGCCTAAGAGCTATATCCATATGCTTACTTGTCTCCTAAGACTGTTGCATCGAAATCATGTTAGTTTCAAAAGCCACTATACATATTTCTGTGGTGATAAACTGGAATATATTTATCCAAGTCATTTCACATCCCATTTCCTTAAGTTAAGACTAATATATGGAAACAAATAGCCTTTTATCTCTAATAGATAGCAGCATTTTGTATCTATAGAGGAACTTAAAATATCCCCCCTAAATACCTGCAATTGTAGGCAAAAGGAACTCTCTTAGTTAATATTACCTGCACGCACACACGCACAGAAATTGCAGGCTCTCATGACGGAATACATGTGAATCTACTGCTGACACCGAAAATGCCAGTTACCCCAGGAATTGAGTGCTGACTGGGTCCTGATTTATTTTAGGCAAATTAGGCAGCATAATGAGCAAAACAAACACTTTATGGATCAGATTTAAACGAACAACTGTAACGGAATTCAGGTGTAAGTCTGATTTTCATAGTTATTTCTTCAATTGTGGTAAAGTCTTGGCAGCTGCAAACATCAGTGAATGACATGGTGTTCCAACAATAACAGAGTCTTGCTCGGAATAGATTTACAGAAAATATGGCCAATCTGATCCAAAGCTACCAAATTGGCACATTTACCAGAAGTAGATGGAGTACATTACACTTCACAAGACATTGATGACAAAAAAAATTCCGCTGTACAAAAGAATCATTGTCTTTGGGGGTTTAGGAAAGAAAAATAACTTTGTTGGCCATTATGTTTCCAACTAGATACATGCATTGGGGCAGGTCATCAAGATGTGACTGAAGGTTTGACCTGAGAGCTGGACCCAAATAATTGGAAGCTTCCCACTCCCTCCCCTGTGCTTGAAATGTGCCTTCGGCTTGCCTGCTCAAGGAGATAGTAATATGATGATGAGACCACTCAGGCTGAGTTCATAACTAAGCCCAATTCAGGCCTTTATATAAGCTTTTAAGGTTTGGCGGGTGGGTGTGGAAAACTACTTGTCTCGCAGCCTCCAAGACAAGCCTCACAAGTAAGTTTCCTTGCTTATTAAACCTGCCACCTACCATTCTTAAGTGGTCTGCCTCTCTCTTGCCTCTCTCCCTACCCTCAGTTTACAGAACCTGGTTTCAGAGTACATTCCGGAAGCTTCCAAAGAGGTTCAGACCCAACATGGCCACTGTGTTTAACAGTTTAAAATGTTTTTGCAAACATCATCTCATACAATTCTCACAACAACCCTGCGAAGCTGATGTGCTTACTTTAACGGATGAAGAAATGGAAGCTGTGAACAAGTAATAATTTCCCTAAAGTCTCACAAATATGGTCCAGACAAAGGACTGTACGAACAGCTGAAACTACAAAATAAATACCAAAAAAAAAAAAAAAATGACCGGATCGTGGCCCAGCCTCTTTCTTTGTGACCCAAATAGACAACTTCGTTCACTGGCAGTGTTTTCCTAATCAGAGATGACCACTTGGTGGCCTGTGGGATATGGCAAACCATGAGGTGACAGAGGGCACACAAGGACTAGACACTCCTGGATAACAAATGCTGACACATATTTCCTCATAGCTCGCTCATGAATTCATCTGCAGCCAGTTTTGGGGGGAAAAAAAAAACATATAATACTTTCCTTCTCAGGTTTCCAGGAACTCAAGGATGTGCTTTCAACAAAACAAAACAACCCTACCCATAAATTATGGGTAGTGTTAAATTCTGTATCCTGCCCCCTTTCTCACCTCTATTTCTAGACACATATGTCTAGGCATAGGAACAAGACTAATTCCGAACAATACCTGAACAACATTTGACAGCTAAAAAAAAATGTAATTTTGAATTTAAATAGAAGGATTCAATGTATCAGCGGTCCTCAAAATGCCAAGCTGTTCAAAGACCTACTTAACAGGCGTTTTCTTACTGAACGCAGCTCTTCAAAGGTGAACTTCTGGAACCACAGATGTTCGAGTTGGGAAGAAAGATCGACCTTCTAATTGAAACCTCTCATTTCCCAGTGACAAGTCATGCAATGAATTAATGTCTGAGCAAAACCTAAAAACAAAAGTCTTCTAACCCCGTCTATGGTTTCTCTCCTGTGACTACAGTAAGAAGGTGCCTGCTCATGTAAGCAACAAATCTGAGGATCAGTCAGCTCTAAGCTACGTGGATGTTTTTCCCTTCCTGTGAACAGGGATCAAGAAATATCTTTTCACTTCTTACTTCTGAACTTTCTCAGGGAAAAATAAACCGGTATTATCTTGAGGCCAAGACATTTTAAATCTGACCCCAACGCTAAAATCTTCAAGAATTTGAGACATAAGAACATGAACCAACTGACTAGCCCCTATAAGATATTGGGGGCTAAATAAAAAATGATGAATGTTAAGGGCATTGGTCTAAGCAGGGGGTGGCCTGGGAGTGGGAAAGGGAGTCTCTTTTTAAAAGTTCACACCATGGCACGTGATTTAATACAGACCATTTATTCCTGAGCATGCGTCACCTCTCCAAATAGTTTGGAAGATCTCAGAGAGCACAGAATTTTTCCATTTCTGTTATAATCCATCAATATGAGACCCAGAGTAGGTGCTCAATAAATTCTTCTTGCACGAAGGTATAAAATAATGTATTCTTTTATTTTTTAGAAAGTAGCCATCTTCAGATTGGCAAAAAAAACTCAAGAAATATGAATTGCCTAATCTCACTGAAAAAATAAAACTTTTCCTAGAATAATAGCTAGAATCAATCTCCAAGATTATTAAAACTAATGCTTGTATTATATGCAAGGAAATTGAGTTCCAGTGAGGGAAAGCTATTTGCTACCATTGTACACACCCAAGACAGTGCTAGAATTGAGTCTTAGTTCTCTTGAGCCATCAACACTCCAAGAAGTCTCAGAGTGTCCCAGTTCTGTGAGCCACCATATCACAGAGAGAAGCATTTGAGACCATGGTAACTGGTCTAGTTGTCCAGGCACACAGCAGAGACCATCGAGACCATTACACACTTTGCCTGACACCACCATTCTCTTAATTACCAGTCAAAATCCACCCCCTACCCCCGGCTCCATCTGCATCCTACTCTGTGCACTTAGTTTGACTCACTCTTTCTCAAACCTTTCCATTGTCACTTGGTCAGTTTCAGACTGCTCTCTATTCTCCATCTGTTCTCAGAATGTTTTTACTTTTTGTCTTAACTGAAACCCAGTAGTCCTCCAAGTACTGCTTTGAAGACTACTCACATGGAGGGGGCTTTTACATTTCTCACTCATGTATAAGAGCATCCTCTCTAATTCTTGTTGCCACTTCTAATCCAGCACTACATCCCAGTTCCCACCAAAACCACTGAACTCTTAAGGGTCCCATCCTGCAAATATATCATCCTTGCTCTCTGATTGTTGTGATCATCTGCCAACCTCCTGGTTACTCTCCTCATTCATAGAAGACTTTAACACTTAGCTCTAGTCTTCCTCTACACCTCACTATTATTATTTTCATGACTTATCATGAACGCAGAGGAATCATCAAACATCCTGACCTCTCAGATTCTAGAATTTCCTTCTGCCCAGTGATATGTTATCAGACATCAAAGAATACAAACTTCGGCGCAGGAAACAATGAACTCTCCCATCTCACTAGTTATTACACGGTAAGTACTATAACAGAAGAAGTATAAAGTACCAAAGAAACAGAGGTAAAGATTTCATCACTTCTGTCGCATGGAGTTGAGAAAGTATGCATGGAAGTCATTTATATCTGTGATAGATCTTGAACGATAAGTACCAGTGACTGAGGGACAGTAGCAGAAGAGCATGCCAAGCAGAGGAAACAGCATGAGCAAAGGCGTGAAATGATGTCAAGGTTGGAAATAGCAAATGACCTGATATGGCTAAGAAATCAAGCTTGTTGGGAAAAGTGAACAGAGATAATATAGGTACAGGACTAGGCCAGGTTAGGATGTGTATTAAATAATGAGCCAAGAAATATTGAAGGAAATGTATTTAATAACAAGCCAAGAAATATGGGGGAAAGGTGTATTTAATACTCAGCCAAGAACTATCGAAAATTTAAAGAAGAATTACATGGTTAGATCTGTGTTTTTCAACGAATGACTATACATTGTAATGAAGAGTTCAAAAGTAGTAGAAACAAAGTATGCTTGGATTACGGACAAGGGTGAGGCTAATTCCACTTCAGCAGCTAAATCTTGGCAGAAGCTGAAGTTCAAGATGAAATAAACAATAAATAAATAAATAAATAAATAGATAAATAAATAAATAAATAAATACGAACTGTTCTTGTTGCTAGTAATAACAATCTAATTTGGTCATCTTATAGTTCTAAAAGTAGAAGACAGGTCACTGAGGTTCAGACTGGAGAAAAGCAAAATCGGGCCTCTTTGGGGATATTTCCCAGTAGCATCTGGGTACAGGTTCCCATGGCTCTCACCCAGTCACCAGAACTCCCTTGGACATTTGGAGGGCTCAAATCTAGAATAGACCGAGAATTCCCTAGGCACCACAGAAGACTTTTAAATTCTTCATGAAGACCTGGACCTGAATCAACTGACTTGGTTTATTTTCCACTGTGGGGAGGTCTGGCTCCTCTCGAAATCCAAGTAGACCCTTGGGGTCAATATCGATGCTCTAAATAATCTGATAACTGAATGATTTGAGCAAAAAGAATATTTGCTGCTCCTATTATGGACCTGTGATAAAACTAGTTTCTTTACAAAAGTCTCCATTTTATAACAAAGGGGGATTTTTTTGATTCACTAAAATCAAATTCAAGGACTTAATTTGACTTAATTTTGTTCTTACCTTTCGCATCTAAACCCCTACATAGAAAACATAATTTGACAGTTTTATGGTTTATGTATGAAAATATAAATTTATGAAATTGATAATTCTGACCAGATTGAAATTCTGTTCAAACAGTTATGCTACTTTTTGTTTCACTGATGTGTTCAGTTTGACTAATAAATAAAATAAGCATTTTGATTGAACAAGATCACCTTCATCTTTATTGTTTTGAGTGGTTAATCCAGTTCTGTCATGTAGATACCCTTCAGTGACTCTGGAAAAGAATGGAGCGTAATTTTGTTGCAACTCATTTTTATGACAGGATGGAAATTTCCTGTCATTTTTTTTAAAAATATAGATGTTCCTGTTCTCATGACTTCAGATGTTAAGGAAGTGTATTATGATGATCCAAAAGGATCTTTTAGATTTGCCTGAGATGACCTCACGCATCATTGGGAACTAATTTGTAACTATACAAATACATCTAGTTCAGAATTTTAAAACATACTTATTTTTTAAACAGAAATTACAAAATGGCTTCTGAAATGATATTTCCGCTTTCACTAAATGACATCGCTTATGAGATGAATATTAATTTGAGAAACATGCTAGTGTGGATATTGCTACAGACGTCAATAGTACATTTTGTTTTGGATCAGTCAATCACTGCGGTATATATGCATGTGGATTTATTTAAATCAACTTTGTTTCAATGAAACCTGTAAAGGAATATGCATATTTTTTTTCATTTTTAAGCTCACGAAATATAATCTCTTCGAGATGAGTTGTAATTATGTGTATCCTGAATTACATTGAATTGCAGCTTGGCATAAGATTATAGGGAAAGCTACAGCACAAGTAAACTGAAGTTTCCACAGGGACCTGCATGGATGCTTACAGACTTCAGGTCCGTCAGTTTTAAAATTTGGACATTTCAGATTTAAAGCTTGTGGACACTTATGGTATTTGTCTTTGGACAAAATTTAGCATGTTCCCATGCATACTAGTCTGTGGAAAATATAGAAGTGTGTTCTCCCATCAGGCCATGGGGCAGCTCTCCAGCTATCACAGTGTGGCATGTCAGACAATCATTGTCTGCCTGAAGTGCCAGCTCATGCCTGCTTTATCTTCAATCCATCTGAGTATAAATGAATGTTTGCAAGGCCTTGAGACTATACGAGTCACCAGAGGTGGAATAATAATTGTTCTTGCAGCAGCAGCTAGGCTATTTCATGGGCATATTGGGTTGTCAGAAAAGTAAATCAATTTTAGCAAGAGAGTGTAGCATTAGATAAAGCCCAAATCCCCATCGTCTTATCTGATGCTTTAGTTAGTTTTTCAAAAGTGATGTGCCCAGAGGTGTTGGTGCTCTATTTTAAGCAGACCTAGAGTTTAATAGGAAGGTGCTGACATGCAGCTGAAGGGTCATCAGTAGACACTACCGTGCACCTCACTGAATTGGAAGTTTGTACCATGCAATTTCATCAGACGTTAATAGGTTTATTGTTTCAGAGGATTCCAGAACAGAACTGCCAGCTCTGTTATGTATCTATTTTAATCAAGAGGCTGATAGTTATCTAAATCTTTCTTATTATATTTTTTTCTCTTTTGAGTATAAATACAGCAGGTCCTTGAAAAACAATGTTTCATTCAAAGTCATTCCATTATAATGTTGATGAGATGCTGCAGGAACCTAACTCTTGTTTATATCACTTAGCCTATAAAATGGTAAAAAATGGTTTTGTTATAAGTTGTTTTGCTTAAAGACATTAAGTGAGCACTCACCCTTGGAACTGGGCACTAAGTTGAGAAAACATAGCACGGACTAAAAGAAAGTAGAGATAGTGATTCTCTGAAGCAATATTATTACAGTCGTGGTCAGCAGCTATGGGAGTTGAAGCTTATAAATCAAACATAAAATGCATGATCTGTTTTGTTCCTGAATACATTCCTGAGGGTCAGGTGAACCAAATAGGCCTAGTCAGATAGTGAAAAATTAAAAGTCCAAGGAGAGCCTTGTCAAGGATTATCAATGGAAGTTGCATGTAAAACTTATTCCTATTATGTAAAAAGAGACTGAACTCAGGGAAATAGAATCGGGAAAAAAAAATGAATAGCAGAACTTAATCTCTTAATTAGTCTCTCTGCTTCCATTGTCTCTCTGCTCCAATTCCTTCTACTTCGTATTCTCAAAGTTTGCTTCCTGAAACATAGAGCTGAACGTACTACTATTTTTAAAAAAAAATGTTCAGTGACTCCCCATTGCCTATAAAATTTCATAATTTAGAATTCAAAGTCCTCCACTATTTGCATCCAATCTGTTATGCCAACCACATCTGTCACTCTTCCCCCAGCAGAATCAGTCATTCCAACTCTCCTTTATACATCTGCAAGTCCTGCTTAGATCCATCCCCCTTCAGAAAGTCCCCTCTGCTTCTGCTCCGGATGGAGAGATTCAAGAAAGCAGAGAAGGTATCTTAATTCTGGACAATGTCTATGAGCCTTATTGAGTGCAAAGCACTGTGCTAAAGGATAGGCTTTTATTGTCTTATTTAATATTGACAACCAACCACTAAGGTGGCCCATTTTATACACGGGAAAACTACAGCAGAGCGTTTCATTAACTTGCCCAAGGTCACAAAGCCAGTGTGATGATGAAGCTAAAGCCAGACTGTCTTAATTCCAGAGCCGAAGCTCTAAATCTCTTCAATGAACTGTATTACACCTCTTCTTGGAACCAGCTCTCCACCAAGAGGCACAGTTTTTAGGCACAATCGATCAAATAATAATAAATAAAATATGGTTAAACCAAAACCTCATGAGGTAATATAAAGAAAAGAATAAAATGGCTTAAAGAGAGAGAAAAATGCATTACCAAGAAACAGAGTGAAATATTGACTTCAGAGAAAAAAAAATGTAATAAAAGAAGAAATATGGTTTCCTCAGCAAATCCAGGTTGTTGTATAATAGATACCATCCAGTGGAGCATAAAAGACATCAGAAGGGAAGAAAACTGACCACAGTGGACTAACGGTTAACAACACTAACTTTGGAAGAAGTCGGGGAGGGCAATGAGTGAGGCTTCACTCTTACCTGCAGGGAAAATCAAATTTCAATTTAAGGCTTCGACTATTTACTGAATCTACACTCGATTAGGTCTTAAGCAAGCACAGTAGATCTAAAAATAGTTAATGATGGGCTGCCAAACCAAAGCCTTACTATGTAAAATAAAATCAAAGAAGACAAGTTAAGTGTGACAAGAAATCCATCGAAACAGTGACGACACCAAGACAAAAAGTCCAAGTAACAATATAACGCAAGCGACATGGGCCAAATGAATTGAGAGAAACTGAGAAGTGGCTGGGGACATCCGGGCTGGCTTTTGGAGAAGGCGCTAAACTTGAGCAGAACGGCAGGCATAGTTTGAGTCCATAGAAGTGAGAAGAATTTCTCTATCAAACGTTAAGGAATATGAGCCAGGATCTCTTGGGGATAGGTCTGTCACAATATTTTCTAAGCGGTATGCCAGAAAACATGAAGCCAGCCAGATGTTCTATGGAAGAAGAGTTAGTGGTTAAGTGAGTCTTGGACAGGCTGAACTGTACAGGCCTCTTCTACAAACTCACAGCTCTCATGAGCACACTGAAGGCTCTGGGAAGCCCTACCGTGGTAGCAGTGCTAGTATTAGTCATAGTAGCAACTTACATTTATTGAGTTCTTACTACATGCCAGTCACTGTACTGAGGCTCTATATGGACTCGTGTATTCTTAGTCCACTTGAGAGCTAAGGAAATCAAAGCTTGGGTAATAAACCAATGCCATGCAGCTAGAAAGAGGCAGGACTTAGGTTCTAAATTAGAATATATGCCCTTAACATGCCACACTAGTATTGCATCGCACTAAACATTCCTATTTAACTTTTTTTATGCAAACCTTTTGAACCGTAATGTATCTACCTTGTTCCTCATCATTTCCTGTATCTTCCCTTTGACTTAATAAAACCTTCTGTTGAATTCAGCTTTCTGCATGAACGCTGTGCAGTAAGAGGTGTCCTGTCTGGCTGCTGCGTTTAGCTGTGACTTTGGTCTAGTTCTCTTAGATGAAAAGCCTGCCATCTTGATTTACCTACTAAACAACATCCCACAAATTAGAGAAATATCATGCTTAGGAAGGACCTGATTTTCATTCACAGAGCAGATCGGCAGTCAAAATTAGGTCTTCTGGCCTCTTCCCACCTACTTCCGCCTCCATTGACTAAAATAAAATGCAAAATAGCCCTTGGCTGGTACATTTATTATGACTCTTTCTGAATTAACTAAGAAAATATCTATGGCATTGTCTTCTCAATTTTTTGGTAGGTATGTTACACTTCACAATTAAACCATTTATAAAATACATCTATAGGATAAAAATATCCCTTTCCGCTGACCAAGGGGGTATGTTTTCAAAATTCCTTCCGGGAAAATGCTGACTCTTAGGCAATCTAACACCAAGCTGATAATACCGTGGGCTTACAGAACAAAGGCCTTGTGAATTTCAAGGTGGATGAAAAATATGGTCAGAAGCAACATCAGGAATATGCATTTGGCATTTGCATTGCACGTCTGAAGTTAATAGTAATTCGGAAAAGGTTTTTCCCAGGAGAGACCGGAAGCTCCAGGACAGGGCAAAGGAAGAGAGGGAATTTCTGTAATAGTTTTGCCTGTGATCCTGCCAGGTAACCAACCGCTGAGAAGAAAACTCAATGGCAGCCACCAGATGATACAGGTCTACAGCAAAGAGGTCGGACGGGGAGAGTGGTCAGCCTGCAGTGTAAGAGGAGAGAACTCCGCTTTCTCCAGCCCTCCGTGCCTGCCCCCAACTCCTCTTTCCCTTATTCCTCCTCTATGTGCTCCTTTAGTGAGGACCCTAAGGTTGCTGCCACTCCCCTTCGCTTAGGTGATTTAGAAAACAAACGCCCTGATCGGCTTCATAATTGATTCCCCATTGATGGAAGGTGCTGCCTTTCACATCTGCCCAACATGTCACTTAAAAAAAAAAAAAAAAAAAGATCAAGCAGTGAGTTTCTCAGGGCCTGCCAAAAGAATGATTAACTTGGTGAGCCCTCTGAGTGTCTCTTTCCTGTTGACAGCTGGTTTTCTTAAACAAGTTAGTACCTGCTGAGGTGGGTTGGATTTTATCTGATCCACCAGAGCTGATGTCTTTAAAAACACCGAAAACAGCCCCACACTTTGATTATTTGTAAACTACCACCGTGTAGTTAAATAGGCGCTCCATGAATAAATAAAGGAAGGAATTGCAGCTCTGTCCTGGAAGATTGAAATACAACTTGCTAAGTAAGCTGCAGTCTATTTTTCCCAGGCAAGACACGCGCTGTAATTTTTTCCTTTTGATTACATGATGTCAGCGCATACTCCATCGCCTCCTGTATAAACTGACGCTTGACAGGCGTATTTCAATGTATTCTGAGGCTGCAGCGGCACAGTTATTGTTTCCAAGCCTCTAAGAGCAGTCAGAAGAATGGGGGGTGAGTTTGGTTTGATTACCAGGGCTGGAAAGTTTTGCGGGAGCCAGGGCTGCTCCCTTTACATAAGCCTTCACATCAAAAGCTTCCACTTAATTGCCTTTAGAAATGTCCCACCTTTGGGGAAAGTAATGATGGCTCTTAATGGTTTCAAAAAAGAAATATGTATTCAATCACTGCAGAGAGAGCATAACAGACAGATGCTGGTCTCAACAGATCACATTTCTAAATACAAAATTGGGAGAGATTAATCTGTGAGAAAGAGAACTCCAGTCCTGGCCAAGGGTTGGAGGAAGCTTTTAAGAAACTCAATCATCCAAATACTATTGGATTCTTGTTAACTTTTTTATTATTACCTATGAGAGGTGGGGGGGCAGAGGGAGAAGAGAGAAAGAGAGAGAGAGAGAGGGAGAGAGGGGTGGGGAGAGAGAGAGAGAGAGAGAGAGAGAGAGAGAGAGAGAGAGAGAGAGAGAGAAACTTTCTTTGATAAAAGAGCCCTATTCTGAGTTAGAATCTTTTGTCTTGCTTCTTAGCAATATTTCTCCTTCTTCCTATGCAATACCCATGTCTGGTGAGGCCCGGGACCCATAATTTTAACTCATTTGTATATCACAAAATGGACTCTTTGAAAACAGAATCAGAATGAAGGCAGACTCTAGATTATGTCCCTACAAGAAAGTGAATGTACCCACTTTATGGTCATTTACTACCCCAAGCCATGCAAAATTATTTCTCGTTGGCATCTTTTCCAGGTCAGGATTTTCCTAAGCTCAAAACGGAGTAAAATTTTTATTCCAGAGACCAGCTGTTTAACCAGAAGCCTTCCATGGTGGGAGTGTGTCTGCATCTTCTTCTAAAAAGGTGGGATATCACTGGCTGACTGAACAGCTTGCCAGTATGACTACTCGGAGAGCTCAAACCACCTCCAGAATCTGCCACAGATGGCAGCCCCTATGCACTCTTCAGCAAAGGGTGGGTAAGCAGAGCATGGACCCCAGGGCTAGGCACATCCAAGCTTCTCTCCACATTCCATCACTGATTCTGTGATGTCAATCGAGTCAACATATACAAAACGAGGTTGAAAATACTCCTGGGCAGCTGTGAGACTTGCATGATGTTGCTTATAAATGTCTGAAATATAAGAGTTCAAACACATAATTGTCTCCACTGAAGGAATTTGCACCTGGGAGTCATTACGTTTACTAAACAGAGGTTGCCTTATCAGTGGAGGCTCACCATGGGACAACACTTTATAACTCCCGCTAGCAGCCTTTAGTTGTCAGGAGATGTCAATCTCTTGCTTTACCATTTTCCGTTCTAGAGCGGACCTTGCCACCACCCTCTGAGAGGCAGCCCTGCCAACGCAAATGGCAGCTCTTTCATGAATTATTGGCACAATCCATAACAGTCATCCTTCCTTACCCTGGGGACATTAGCACACCCAGACACGTAGTTACCAGGACGTTAATAGGGTTTAAACTTTAGGGTCCTTTAACTGCAATGGCCCATTCCAATGCCTCGTACCCAACTTCGAATTTATAATATTAATATTATCCTTCTTAAAGATGGCCTCCCGACTTGTACACATTCTGGACCCTCAAGAATACCGATCTGCCACCGGACTCACCAAAATGATAGCATCTTCATGATTTTGCAGCTAAAGAAATGAAAGACCCAAGATGATCAAAAATAAGACCTGAGCTTCTTAGCGCCAGACTCGAGTGGAAGCTTCTGTAAGTCGCAGGCCTGCACAGGCACCGGCAACATGGTGGGTCACATCTCCCGCCTCTGCCCACCATCCAGACTGTAAAGCCTAATTAGGAGAAAGCAAACTGGGGATTCTGAGGCCCCACATCTTACCAATACCCATGACTAAGAAACTCATAGTTGTGTCAGTATAACTGGTAGATAATTTTCACTTAAGTATAAATATGAAATTTTGTTCCAGACTAAAGCAAACCCTGATAATTACACAGTTGCAAATTATTATGTTAACAAAAAAAAAAAAGGAGGGGGCTAAATTATCTCCTTCCAGTATTTAATGAATTCGGCCACTTAATGAATCCCCTAAATGCACTGTCTTTTCCCTTCCGCTTTCCCCTCGTAACCGTGGAGTCGTGTGGCCGTTGGAAAGAAGAGGGATTCCCACGCCATCCTTACAGAATACTGTTTATTTGCCAAAGGGAAAAACTAGGGGGAAAAGGAGAGAGACTAAATTGTCTTTGATCAGTGGGAATTAGTTACGAAAGCTCAATAAAAATAAAAGCTGGATTTGACTCTTCGTCTGTTTAGGACTTCAGTGATGCAATCGCCCAAATTTAGAATTTATAAGATTGCTTTGTTCAGCTCCTTTAGCTCAGTTCCCATGTAAATGTTTGCTCTCGGGGCAAAAACATGAAGCATCTGGATGGAATCTATTCTGGCTGCAGGAAGACAGAATGCCAACACTGTAGAAAAACTGTCCGTCTTTAAATTAAATTCAAATCCAAGCAGCTTGCTCCCTAACCAAAGTCTGTTTCTCTACATCTTTTTTAACTACATGATTTAAATCATCTGTGTGGTGAGTCCCTTTTTTCCCATTCTTCACAATCTTTTGGAATAAACGCAGTGCTTGTTCACATGAGGAATTGATAGTTTGTTGCCATTTTCCATGGTTTTGACATTTGGGAACATTTGTAATCAATAAAGGCAAACACAAGCAAACAAATTTGATAACTGTTTTATGGACTAAAGATAGAATATTAAAACAGGATTCAAAAGAAGTGCCTTTACTCGACATCTAATAAATCTGTAGCTTGAAATTGTTGATTAACTATCTGTCATGTCATCCAACCTCCTTCTGCATATAAGAGAGCTTCTTCTCATTCATGTTTGCCCACATTCCACACACGGCACCATAACTATTCAGGTACCAGGGACAAATTAGTTCACTAATGTCCATTAATTCCATTTGGCACTTGGAAATGACAACCAGCCAGTCCTCGCAAAAGCATAACACAGTCAAATCCTGGTCTACTGCCATCAACTTTCTTTATGGCAATTTTCTTCCATTTCTTCACTAATAGAAATATCCAATTCTTCCATGTGGTTGCACAGAATGACACATCATAGCTGCAGAATCGGCTGTGTTGGACAGTATGTCCTCTCCAAACTGTTTCCTCATGCCTCTCCCAGCATCATCTATTCAATGTCTGACCTTGCAATGTCATAATCTAAAAAGGGTCTCTCACCTTTGCTGATGAAACTAATTTATCCCAGCTCTGTAACATCATGAGAAAATCCCCAGTCACCGTGTAATGATGAATTTAATGAAATATAATAATACTTTCAGATAATTATTTTTTTTTCTAACAGAGACCCATAATAATAATAGTGCCTTTAACCCAAAGAAGTGATTCCAAGACAAAAAATGCCAAATAATGTTGGGAGGAAGGGTGTCTAGCAGGATGCCATGCGGTAGAAAATCATCGGCACTTTTCAGGTCACACTTCCCAGAATAAAGCTATTAAGACCAGAAACATATAATATTATTATCTAATTAGAACAAAATTCTCCAGTTTTTCAAAGTATCCATGATTCTGCAGAGGCCAAGGATCTTGAGATTGTTAGAAGTCACCTGGGAAGAGTAAGAAGATGGGGAGCTGCAGTGTGGGGCCTAGCATCATTCTGAAAGGTCCTTTTTTACCTTATTTACAGACTGAGATTTAGTCCTATTTCATTTGTAAAGAAGTATCCTGATAAACCACCTAGATGACCCTACTTAGCTAATGAACTTCCTGAAGAAGCATAAGAGGAAAACCAAATTCCTCTTCTCTCTGGTCAGTATAGCCTTTCTGATTGTAACTATCTTACATTGACTCCAGAAAAGATCTTCCACTAGGGAGTCGGTCTTCTTTCTCAAAGCTAAGGTGAGAAAGGGCTTTGGAGACCCTTTATCTGAAAGACATCTGTGTTCCACTGTAGAAAGCTTCAGAGACTGTGGTTCCAGCTAAAGGTGTAGATACTTTTTCAGCTAGGAGTATGAAAATCAGACACATAGGCCAGTTAAAGCATCTAATGTCAAAATTTGATAATGATAGACAGTCATCATAATCATCACAGGATACAAGCCACGCTCAGGAAGGCAGAAGTTTCATTTTAAAATCATTTTTTTAAAATAATCCTGGTAGAAGTCCTATGAAATTATCATTGCCCCACGATGTCCAGAAAGGTGACAACACTTCCTCTAATGCTCATATGGAGCGAAGTCTATGCAGAATTACCTAGATTGTCCTTTATTATATTATCCCTAATTACTTATGAGGGAAGCTAAATATAAAAAGCAAAGAAGGAAGAAAGTCATTGGACAATATCGATGTCTAAGGTCTCTGGGTCAAATGTCATCAATGAATTTAAAAATAACCTTATTTCACATGATCCATATTAAAAAGACGACACATCCTATTTTCTCAGTTGTGGAACCTTCATGCGTGGAGGTGGCATGGATCCGGAGAAAACTCTGCTGACTGCATCTGTGGTAGAGAGCATTGATTCCACTCCCATTTGTGTGGGTGAAACACACTCTGAAACACGTTTCTTAGCACATTCCGCCCACTTCCCATGCTTGCCTCCTTCTTTAGGAGACAGACTCTTGTAGGATGGTTGTCTCTAATGTGATGAAATGCAGCCTTCGGTGTACGCATTATTTCTAGTATTAGACAACAATTGAAGAAAAAATGAGGAAAATATTTTAAAGAAGCTGTAGCATCTCTGAACAGCAAATAAAATACCATTTAGCCAGCTTACAAACAATTACAAAAACAGAAACCAAAAGCCTTTTTGCACATTTTGCATTCTTTTTTTGAAAAAGAGACAGATAACAAGTAAACAAGCTGTCCTCAGGGGTGGATTCAGTACCCAGAGAATGCCTCGGGCACTCTAGCGATCAGACTTCATCTTCTGAGTCATCTGGGTTCCTCATTATTCTAGAATGAGTCTGCATTCAGAGTCCTGGACCTCAGGATCTTCTGAACCTCAAATTCAATACATGCAGAACAATTTCACCTTTTTAAGTCTTTAAAATCTGGAAGTCCACATAGGTAAGCAGAAGCAACTATGACCTTCTGATACGTATACATTGATCTCTATCCTGTCTCTGTCACCATCAACCAAATATCTAAGGGCTGAGTTCTCTCCTCCAGAAGAATCTGCCTCTTGATGCTGAAAGCATTGGGAGGTAGATGCTGGAAACCCTTCCCCTTCCTAGAAAAAACACCCAGTGGCAGAGGACTAATTACCCACAGAGAAATCTAGGTGTTTGCAGGGAGGGGACAGGTGCTGGCCAAGCTCTAGGTACCTTGGAACCGCATGTCTACCAACAGAATTCCACCAGTCTCCCACTTTTGGAGTTCCCTCCTGGTGGGTGGAGTTCTTTGATAATTATTCAACTTTTATTTCTGAGGGGGAGGGCTGATTTTCTGTTTTTTTAAATTATGCTCTTCTTTTTTTCATAGTTTATCAATCATTTATTTATAAGTAGAGATAAAATAGTTTACCTGTTGTGTAAGTTCGATTAAGTCTTTTTGGGTACTCTGACCATGAATTGCATGAACTGTTCACTGAAGGCAGAGTTGACAATAGTCCAAAGGCAAGATTCAACTATTTTACAGACAGCATCAAGCAGCCAGAATCTTCTGATCCAGTGGCTGGCCATGGGGTCATTTAGACATAAACTATGAGTGCCATCTTTCTATTCTTCTTCCTTTATGCTCAGATGAAGGTATTTTCCTGAAAGTAACATAATATCTTAACTTAATTTGGAATTGCATTATATGTCACCATTTTTCCTTCACTTCATCCAATTTTTCTTTAACTGGATGAGATTAGTCACTCACAGTCACTTAGGGTAGAGGTAACTAACACGGGCACACTTCCACAGGCTTCTAAACACACTTAAAAGCTTCTTTTCCTAGTGTCATAGGCCAGCTTCCCTGGAAAGCAGACTCTGAGATTTGTACCAGGATGTTTACTGGGGACTATGCTCAGAAATGTCACTGTGATTGATTGGCAGCCATAGGGTGAAATGTAATGGAATGTTCACTATCCCTTGATGGAATTGCTTCTCTTTGGGACTCAGTACCATATAGTAGTTGCTGATTTAGAGTATGCATTTCGAGGCTCACATTCCCTGCAGAGAATACTTTTAATCCGGTATCTCACCTTAGCCTTCAAAGGATCATTCCATCACTTTATCAGGCCATCGGGTTTGGGGTAGTACAGGTTCAATAAGACCAGGGGATTCTATGGCCACGTACCTACTGTCATGCCTCCTTTACTGTAGAGAAGTTCGCTTGGTCCGATGCAATGTTTTGCAAGATTCCATATCACTGGATCAAACTGCCTAAGTCCTCAGTGATGCTGGATGAATCCGTGTGGGCAGGAAAGGCAAACCCATACCCAAAATATCAGTCTATTTCTATCAAAATAAATATCCATCTCCAGGACGGAGGTGGTGCAATCTAATCAAATTCCTGCCAAGCAGCTAGTTGATTTCCTCAAGGAATGATGCTTTCTCCCTAAATCATTTGTCCCCACCCAATCTTTCCCTTTCTGCCCCTAGACCAACCAGTCAAATGTTACAAGTGCCTTTTCCCCACTACACATACCTCTAATATCCTAAGATTTGCTGGATCATACATTTTGATCACAGGCTGGACCTACTGCAGAACTCTGTTCTGACTGTTCTGTATCATGCTCAAAACTGCTAGCGTTTCGTGTTACTCGATCAATCAATTAAAGCACATAATAAGGAACGAATGTGGGAATTCTTCAGACTACCGAGTATATCCATATCAATTAGCATTCAGGGACCAAAGGTAAATGACTCCCTGGTCATGGATCCAGAAGGTCTGGGTCAAAACTCCCTTTATTGCTTTATCCTCGTATGCCCCCACCCTACCCGATCAACTCAGATCTTAATATTCTTCTATCCCTGTTACATGAGGGTTTGAGTAAATGATTACAGTTGCCTTTGAGAAAGCCTTGGAGTAATCATTACTGGACATACTTGCCATGGTGTCACAGGGTCCTTCCTTGTGAGGCCTCAACATCGCCCTCTTTTCAATGGGTTCTGGATCTGAGAACTGGCTCAGTTTTGGAAACTGGCCAAATTGGAGCATTTGCCTTCTGTCTACATATCATTCATCCTTGTTTTCTTTTGTTTTATAGACTGACAAACACCCTTGTTGGCTGACCATTTATTCTACCCCAGGGAACACTATAATCTAGTCACCATCTCCATAGCTCATTTTACATCAGGCTTCTTGGTTCCATTGGGATCTTGCCCCTTATTATGATAAATGCATCCTGCCAGTTAAGCAACATCACCTGGCATCTATTATTACAGAATCATATCATCTACACTGCTATCAGGAATCCCAGTTCTATGACAATATGTCCCTTAAACAGTGCTGGCCTACAAAGGACAGCTCCCTTTGCACTTCCTAAGAATGTGGGTGCCCCTCTCATAGCACATTGCTTATTGTTTGGGTTCAACTCGTGGGTTTTCTGGTCATACCTAATAAATACATGGTAGCAGGCCCAATTCCCTGAGACTTTTGATCTCTGTTTCTACATGACAGTTTTGGCATTTCTGATTCACTTACTGTGGGCCAACATTTTTTCTATATCTTCAAGGGCCAACCCTGTGTTAGATTAGCATCTCCTGGGACCTTGCCAATATTAAATTCTATATCACAGTAGAGTGTTCCCATAGCAATGAACTCCCTTTTATCTAACTTTAAATTCTTCTTTGATCTAGCACCCTCAAGACCCAGCCCTATATATGCTCTTCCAAACAGTGGGTTCACACCCTCCCTGGGTCTCTTAGTCAGCTTGCCCTGCCAAAGTTCCACAGATTGGGTGGCTTAAACAACAGAAATTTATTTTCTCACTTTCTAGAGGCTAGAAAGTTCAAGATCATGTGCCAGCAAATTTAGTTCTGGGTGAGAACTTTCTTTCTGGCTTGCCGGTGGCTGCCTTCTTGCTGCGTCCTCACTTCTTTTCCTCTTCTATAGGCACCAGCTCTATCACATTAGGACCTCATCCTTATGACCTCATTTAACCTTTATCACTTCCTCACAAGCCCTGGTGATCAGGGCTTCAATGTATGAATTTTAGGGACACAAATATTCGGTTCATAACACTGGAAATTAAATACTGGAAAAGTGCTACTGTATTAATAACTGTTATGTGAATGTATGTTCCACCCTGCTGGGATATAATAAGAAACATATTTGGTCTTTATCCCTGGTTCCTGAGACAGAGCTCCTGAGTGATAGGAGTATCTTTTGTTTTTCGTAAGGACTCCTTTTTAAGCACATCTGAATTTATGCTAATAAGGTGACTTAGGGTGGGGTCCCCAGACAGCCTCAAGATGGGACTGTTCACCAGAAAGATCAAATTATTAGGTTGGAACTTTCATCCCCATCCACCTGCCTCTGGAAGAGGTAAGGGATGGGGGAGGCTGGTGATTAAGTTCTAAAAAAAGCTCTTGAACACTGCATCAGTTGCCTCCCAGCAACTATCACCCAATACTATAATCCTTATAATTTCTATTTACCCTAAAATTCACAAATGCACTTTGCTCCTGGTGGTGGGTGCCCAAGCTCCAGAACCCCATTTTATGGTCTTCCTAGGACCGCTTCCGTTGTCAGTGGCCATGAGCCAAGTTCAACAGGAATAAAATTATGAACCCTGAAATTTTCATGTAGGAGGCTTACTGAGAATTGTTCTGGGAACCACACCTGTGAGGAATGAGGAAGAAGTTGAAATATAATACAGTTACAGCAGGAGCTTCTAGAACTGGAGTAGCCCTAATTGAGACAAAGGAGCCAGAAGTTTGTACCTTTGTGTTAGCCAGGCATCAGATGCAAGCTTCCCACAGAGAGACATGTAACCTGGAGAGAAGCAGCTTCGCTAAGTCAAAGGTAATTCCTGGAGAGCGAATTAATTGTTATCAGATAGCAGCCTTGGTCATGGAGTGAGAGAAAAGGCTACGGGGGGTACCTTAGTGGTGTATCACTGTATCTGTTCGTCTCCCTCATGGGGCATGCCATCTTTTACCCCATTTCCGAACTAAAAGTATTCATTCCATTCTTCCTTCCCATAACAGAACCTTAGGCCTCCTAGGAAATGCTTCACAGTCCTAGGCATTAGGATCACAAAGGCATTCTTCTAGAAAAAAGAAAGGAATTAACTTCCACTTCTACCTAATGCATCACACAGTCAACTCCAGCCTCCAAAGATGGTTATGGGATACAGAGAACGAAAAGAAAAGTGGGGGCGGGGATGAAGAGAGGGAGAGAGAGAGAAGAAGAAGGAGGAGGAGGAGGAGGAAGAGGAGGAAGAAGATGAGGAGGAAGAGGAGAAAGATAAAGAGAAAAAGAAAGGGAAAGGGAAAGAGGAAGAAGAAAGAGAAGATAACCTAAATTTTCAGTAGATCGCACCACTATCTCTGTATCATGAGGAAATATGACACCACATTTCTGATTTTCTTCCAATAACATTGGAGTGTGCCTAGAAGATTGATGACTCAGCAGCTGTCTGGCTTAACCTAACGTGGATCTGAACCCTCCCCACACAGCGGTGGTTGTTCTGCTGTGAGTTGGGCTGCTATAGCTTACATTTCTCATACCCAGTGTTGCTTACCCTTCTCCTTTTTCACAGATCTCAAGAAAACAAAGAGTAAAAGTGAACAATATCAAAACTTGTTTCCATTTTTAGCAAGTTAGAGGTACCTGCGTTTCTCCGGAGCATCGACATTTTTACTTTGTGTCCCAAGACAGGACACTGCTCTCATAACACTTCCTAGAATTAGCAAACTCTCCCCACCCTATAACTGTTCTCCAAAGTTATTTCAGAGTAAAGTCAGTCATGTCTTCAAAGGCTGACAATATCCAAAATTCTTCACATTCCCACACCTTCATTAGACGTAAGGGGATATATAAAAATTAAAATTCAGTTGTGGTCCTGGAATCTCAGTCTTCTGACTCTTGACCCAGTTCTATGATTTTTAAGTCATTCAGTTTACCTTTAGTAAACAGAATGTTAATTCTTCCTCAATACCATAATTCTTCTAAAAAATTCAGCGGGAAAAAAGTACAACAAATACTTACTATAGATAGTTCAACTCTACAGTTAAAGGCAGGGTCAGTTTTGATAATTTAGGGAAGAACAATAAGAAATACATGATTTTGTTTTAATATGCTACTTTTAGCATAACTGATTCTAATACTATAAAAATTATATCATTATGTTTTTGTGTCCTAATAGCATACACTTAATAGAAAAATGTTTCATTTCAGTTCTTTCAGAGTCTGTGTCAAAGTACAAAATGTGTCTTACAAATAAATATGAAACCATTTGATCTACAAATTGTCAGACAAAATATTTTATCATGTCTTAGTGTCGGAAGCAGAGATTTTTTAAAAAGTATTATTGAAAACTTCTTAAGAAACTACAAATATAAATATGAAATAAAACTGCCTTGAGTGCAGTAGAATGCACTGAGTTATTTGTTCTTTCTTCAAACATTTAATAAACAACAACACTACACCAGACACTGAGTAGGAAGACATAAAAGATGCCAGTGACATTTGCTCACTTCCAGAAGCTCACTATCTGGTGCAGGTGAAAGGCTCATTTGACCATCCAAGGGAGTTACCGATGGGCATTAACACTTTCAGGTATGAACCTTTTGACAAAAACCAAAGAGTGAATAGTATTACTATATTTCAGAATATTCTTCATCTAAGTTTCCATCTGATCATCACTACAATCCTATGAAATAGGCATTATTTTTTTTTTAAGTTTACCTGAGATCACGTAGCTTGTAAAGGGCTTAAACCCAACTCTACCTCTAAAGTCTCTGCCTTCTATACAACACCAAGAGTTGGCAAACTGCAACCCACGGGCCAAATCTGATCTGCTGCCAGATTTTGTAAATAAACTTTTATTGAAATGCAGCCATGCACACTAGTTTTCATATTAACTATGGCTGTTTTCACTTTCCAATAGGAAAATTGAATAGCCACAACAGACAATACCACTCACAAAGCTGAAATATTCACTATCTGGCCCTTTACAGAAAACATCTGCTGACTTGTGCACTATACTATACCACAGTTGATTCTCAACCAAGAGCAATTTTGTCCCCCAGGAGACATTTGGCAATGTCTGGAGACATTTTGGTTATTTCGACTTGGGGGTGCTACTGGCATCCTAGCGGATGGAAGCCACAGATGCTACTAAAGAGCTTACAATGCACGGAACAACTCTCCACAACAAAGAATTAATTATTCAGCCCAAAATGTCAGTAGTGCTAAGGCTGAGAAACATTCCCATCTCAAATCCTGTCTAATGAAATTTGTATAGTCCCATTACATAACTTTATGAAATGTATAATTTTAATTCTGTGAGACTGGCTAAATATTTGGCATATGTATGTATGTTATTATACCAGTGAGTTGAACATTGACTAAGTATTTCAAAATGTTTTTTTCTTCCAAAAAAGTAAATTTTCAGGCTATGTGTTTGATATTATTGTTATGCAAATGCAATCTATAAAATAGACCACTTAAAGACTTTTGTGTAAAGATGGCTGATTGAACACAATCATCTATTTTTATATACTCTCAAAAGCCAACTAAAATGACAGAAAAGAAAATTGTTTGTCGTGATAACCCTATAAAAGCAGTAATGATGGCAGAGGGGATCATGCCAATACTTCAGAAGCTGGTGAGCAAAAGAAATCATGGTAAATGAAAGCAGACCTAAGAAACTGAAATCTGTGAATCAACCAGATATTCACCAAAGATTTCTCTAAAGCCTTGGAAATTGGCAAAACAAGCTCCTCTGAAAGAATAACTGAAATTAACATTGAAAGTTATTCAATGTTAACTTTGAGGATTGGTTGAAAATCTGTTAGAGAAAAATCAGAGACTCAGATCCACTCCCTCCACTCACTGTGCAAATGGGCCACAGTTTCTCTCCCAGCCAGCAGAGATGGAAAAGCACAGGTCTGTAGAGTGAAACATACCAGACCATGACCAGGTGAGAAATCTGAACTGAGAACAAGAGAGTTAAGGGAACGCTTCTGTAAAATGCATACAGGATGCTGAGACCTCACCCACAACACTATATGTCAATCTTACTCAATGCTCAGAATGCTGGTAGAGATAGAAAAGAATATTGTAAACATTAAACATGAACAGAGACATATTTTTTTTTAATTTTCCCAATAAAAAGAGTTTCTGAGAAATTCAAAAACTGAGAGCAGAAATGAAAAACTCAATAGAAGACCTGAAAGGTAAAGAAATATCCCCGTATATAAAGCAAAAGAAAAAAAAGAAGCATGAGTAATAAGGAATCTAGAAAACAACTTTAGGAGATTCAATATGTAAATAGTAAAATTTCCAGAGAGAAAACACAAAGAAAACAGAGATTTTTAAAAAATCAGCAATAAAATAATTAAAGAATTCCCAGAAGAATAGATGATAGAGATTGGGAGATGGCCACCGTGGGCCCCAGACTGATTACAAGAGCCATCTCCCATGCTTAGATGTCTTGCCACATAGAACCCTTTTCTGTTCATCAGAACCCAGACTTCACAGAGATTGAGATCAGAGCTCTGATTTGTTACAGTAAAGTTCATTTGCCTGGAAAAGCAAATGTTGAAAGCCAATTCTTAGAATCTTTGTGCAAATGACCAAAGCCATTGACTTGGTCAAAAAAGGGTAAGATAAGTTTTTTTCAGAATGAAAAAAAAAATAGTTTGTCTGTTTTTTGTTTTGCTTTCAGATCGACATTTAAAGTAAAACAAAGCACTTAGGGAAAATGTGAGGAATTCCAGCTTTTGATTTACAGAATGATTCTTTTCTGAATTTCTCCATGAAACTCTACATCAAAGTCATCAAAGAAATGTACAATTTTCTCCCACCATGTCTGAGGCCAATCACTGGAAAGTGAGTAAAAGTGTGACTGAACAAGTTAGGTGACATATTTATAAAGCCTAATAATCAAAAAAAAAAATTCAAATTAGGAAGTGAACATTTCAGTCACAAACAGTACACTCATCGTAAAAGGTTCTGCTCAGTATTTTCAAAACATAAAGTCATCCATTTCAGATCAAGATAGAGATGATCCAAAAAAGGTAAACATAAAAATCAAGTTATATAAGAGAGCCAGAAATGACTTTTAATTTCTCAACGGCTGAAAATAATTGGTTTAAACCTTGAATTCCTTACAAAGACAAATTATCACCAATTATTGTTAAAATATTTTCAGACATCAAGATTACAATGACTTTACCCTCATGCATACTCTCTTGAGAAGGAAGCACCCTTCCTCCAAGAAAACAAGGTAGAAAACCAGAAACGTAGAAGACATTGTATCTCAGCCCAATTTGACCAAAAAGTAGAGCCTGAGACAAGTAGTGTGTTATTAGGAAGTATGATCCTAGAAGCTGGTGAAAGGGGTGCGGTGAGCAGATTAGAAAAAGAAGAGAGATTTTTGAAGATATCTAACCAGGGGAAGAAATGATGAAGCATTTGTCCAATGTTGATCAAAGTTTCCCCCAAATGTCCTAACTTCTCTGCCCTTCCAGGTGGTTTGTGTGAGCACCAAGTGGTCACTTGGTGTCAGAGAACCTGCAGTGCAGGTCTAAGCTGAGTTACTCCCAGGTTGTTCCTTTGTAAAGCTGGTAGGGCTCACAAAACTGATTGTCACAGTGTGGCTGAATTAAGAAAGAGGTGAGGTGCAGAGAATCTGAAGTGGTTCAAAAAGGATTTGGGGACATTAAGCTAAGCATTAATATTTCCACTTATCCTCTCCTTCCACATACATGTTTCTCCATATATTTGCAGTTAGGCATGGGCATGTGATTTGGCGTGACCGATGAGATATGAGCATAAGACACTAGTACGCTTCTATCCCGGAGCACTTAAGAGCTGGTGCACAATTCTCCATGTTCTTGTCCTCTGCCTCCACAGTCGCGGAAATACGTGTCAATGTGGTAGCACCACAATATCAAAGTCACCTGGGATACTGGTCCAACAAAGAGGAGAGCTGTCCTACAAAGTCTTCCAGAGTTGTGCAGACCTGCAGAAATCTTTGTTCAAGAGATCAACAACTATTTTCATGTGGACCTACTCATACTTTGGTACTAGACTGAAATGAGATAGAGAAAAACAGAAAATCCACCATAGGAAAGAGTCAGCTTCAATTCCCAGGATAATAGTCACTGGCTATCTGGGCATGATAGTTATGTGTCTTGCGTAAAGGGCAGAGTCTCCATATGGGAGCAAGTCAGAAGTCTCTAGGAAAGACATCTTCAGCAGCCCCTGCTGACACACCCTCATTACTGGGCATAAACATTAATCCACAATGCATGGCTAAATACGCAAGAAAGATAGGCTGTTCCTGATACTTTTCTTATTTAACTCCTCTGACCTCACAAGAAAACCTTGAACTGAGGGAAGACCTAAAAATAATTCTGCCACACTTATTTAGAAATTATGCAAGATGTGAAGAACCTCGCTAATTCATTAATTCATTTATTTGTCTATTTGTTGACTCAATAAATATCCATTGAGTATCTGAGTATCTATACTTTGTCAAGCACTATATATACTATGAGGTAACCAGGACTGGAGTCATGTGTATTTTCACAATATGACAATAAAGCATATGGTTAATGTACTTAGAAGGACATCTATTAACAATAAAATACTTCATCACAAAAGAAACTTTTCTCCTACTTACTTTCTCCCAAAGGAAGTTTATTTACAGGTATGTATTTATTTTATCACATAGCAGCATATCACCAAGAAATTTAAAGATCCCTAGAGAAAAGTCATTATTTATAGTTTCTTTTGTTTGCCTTTTAAGATTATCCAACAATAAACAACCGGCATATCTTGCATGTAACTTGCCATCCATGTGGAGCCTGACTAACATCTGTTGAACAACTGGCAGAAAGAGAAAAATAATCCATCCTCTTCCTGTCAATTAAATAAAAGCAGTAAGTAATCATTGGAAAGGATTTTCTTTCTGCTGTGATTGGCACTCGTGAAATCTTCATGAGCTAATAGCACAACCAGATGTTTCCCTAGCAATATGTAGAGATTGCAAGAGAGATTTCTATCTGTAATAGTCCAACAAGTATTTATTGAACAACTACTATGAGTCAAACATCTTAATAGATGCTGGAGAAACAAAGAAAAAAAATGAACAAATTAAGATATTCCCCTCCTTTTAGAAATTTCTTCTGCAGGAGAAAGAACTGACAGGTTAGCAATTGCCATGGAAGGTTATCAGAGATATAATAAGTGTAGAACTAAATTCTATATGGAAGTGTCTAGTCTGGTCTGAAGTGGTCACTGAAATGGTCCCTGATGGATAAGTGGGATTCTTCAGGAGAAGAAAAGGTTGGGGTGCAAAAGGCAGGTCAGGCAGCAAAAATAGCACTTGTGAAAGTTCAAAGTTTAACTGAGAACTTTGGGTATGACCAAATATGCATGAAGACAGTGAAAATAAAGTCAATAACACTGGGTAGGAAAATTATAGCCAAATAGTGAGGAGCTTCTTTTGCCATAAAAAAATAGTTGAGACTTATATAAAGGGGTTACATGGTGAATCTATAGCAATCATCTTCAGTTAAAAAAAAAAAATACCTTAAAACCCAACTCTCAAACAATTACTACACTCTCATGTTGGTATTATTTATAATTGTTCTAAAAGAAAAGATTATATAGTTAATTACTTAATTCCTCTCTAATAACGACTTTAAAAGCCAAAGTGATTCAAATTTTAAGAACATAAATGAAATTATGTATGGTTTTGGTACATATGAACATACTATAGTTAAATGATTAGAAAAAAATTTTTCCTTACAAGGGCATAATAATTACTTCTTATATATTTGCGACTTGGGGACATATGTTTTTCATGCTGAGCTTCAAATGTAAGTTTTAACAGAACATTTCATTCTTCCACATAATTAAAAATATAATGTAGGTGTCTGAAGCAAACCAACAGAACAAGTATGGGTCACAACACACTGCCACTGTTTCCCAGCGCCCTCAAAATCAGAAGCTTCTTCTTATTAAAAGGTTACCTCATTCGATCATGACATTGGAAAACAGATCACTTCTAATCAAAATTTTTAAACTTCTGCTCTGCAAAAGACACTGTTAAGATAATTAAAAGTCAAAGACTATGAGGAAATATTTGCAAAACACATATCTGATAAAGGACTATTATCCAAAATATACAAAGAACTGTTAAAAACTAACAGTAAGAAAATGAATAACCAGATGTAAAAATGTGCAAAAGATCTAAATAGACATCTCACCAAAGAATATATACAGATGAAAAAATAAATGAATAAAAAGATGTTCAATGTTACATGTCATTAGGAAACTGCAAATTAAAATAACAAGGTATCGCTATATGCCTATTAGAATGGCCAGAATCCAAAAAGCTGACTATAACAAATGCTGACAAGAATGTGGAGCAACAGGAACTTTTGCCAGTGGGGATGAAAAATGTTACAGCCACCTTTGGAAGAAAGTATGGCAGTTATTATAAAGCTAAAATAATCTCAGCAATCAAATTTTTAAATATTTATCTAACTGAATTGAAAATATGTCCACACAAATAAATACCTGCACATGAACAATGATAGTAGCTTAATTCAAAATTACCCAAAACTGGAGGCAACTAACATGTTCTTCAGTCAGTGAATGGATAAATGGATAAATGTCCATCCTTACAATAGAATATTATTCGGCAATAAAAAGAAATGAGCTATTAAGCTGTAAAAAGACAGCAGAAATTTAAATGCATATTGCTAAGTGAATGAAGCTAATCTGAAAAGGCTACATACTATATGATTCCAACCATGTGACATTTCAGAAAAGGCAAAACTATAGAGACAATAAAAATATCAATAGTTGTCATAGATTTGGGGCATGGGGGATGAAGAGATGAATAGGTGGAGTATCTGGAGTTTTCATGGTGGTGAAACTGTATGATAGATACTGTAATGACTACATTTAGTTAAAAAAAATAGCTAATAATAATATATCAACATTGACTCATTCATTGTAATCTATATACCTCATTAATGAAAGGTGTTAATAATAAAAACAGAGGGGAGGGGTGGTTATAGAAGTTCTCCATACTATCTGCTCAATTCTTATATAAATCTGAAACTGTTCTAAAAAATAAAGTCTATTAAAGGCAACAGGAACTGAAAGAATGATCTAATTAAGTAAAAATTATTTTTAGCTCCAACATAACTCCAAGCTGATTTCTTACTGTAAAGTGAAATTTGTTTTAACAAGAGTTTGAACCAGCTCATGCAAGCCCACCTTAAAGGCCCCCAACCACCACAAAACAACTGAGAGCACGCAGCAAAGACGGTCTCGGACTGCCAGACCCGTTGCCAAAGGTGAGTCCCGCTTATGTGCTGGCAACTACACGATAGTAGTTTTGTATGATTGTGTAACAAATTACTATAAACTTAGTGACTGAAAATTATACCCATTTACTACGTTACGGTTTTTGAGCATCAGGAACCCAGGCGAGGCAGAGGCAGGTCCTCTGCTCAGGGTCTCACAGGCTACTACTGAGATGCCGACTGGGTTGCATTTCATCTGGAGGCTCGGAAGGAGAAGAATCTGCTCCCCAGTTCGTTCACGTTGCTGGCAGGGTTTATTTCCTTGTGGTGTATGACTGACGATGTTGGCTGGAGGCCACTCTCGGGTCTAGAGGGATCCTCACAGTTCTTTGCCACGTGGCTTCCTCACTGTGGCTGCTTGCTCCAGCCAGCCAGCCAGGAGAATCTCTGCAGTCAGCTAAGACAGAGCCATGTAGGACAATGTGATCATGAGTGATGTTCCATCACCACTGTCATATTCTATCTGTTAGAAACAAGCCGCAGATCCCGGAAAGGGGGTTGCACAAAGGTGTGGACACCAGGAGGTGGGGCTCGCTGGTCCCTTAGGGTCTGTCTGCCACATGCACCACCTGGAGGATGGCAAGAACAAGAAGAGCAACCAGAACAAAACACACTAGAACTCATAGCCTTGCAGAGAACCTTTAGATCTATGAAAAACAGCATTCAGCCCATTGGCTAAAGTTTTAACTGAATGAGTGAGATTATGTGTCACTGTGTGCCCTCAGGTTTTACTGAAACATAATGGATATGCAAAATTTGCAGGTGTTTGCACTTCCAAGCCAAAACTTGTTATTTTTATTCTTTTCATTGAAGAGTAACAATAACATCAAACACATACGTATCACCTTTTATATGTCAGACATGGTTCTATAATTCAGTTAACCATTTTTTAGAAAAAGCATTTTTATCATGACCATTTTACAAAAATGAATAGAAGCACAGAGCAGTTTTAGGGCTAGTAAGTGACAGAGCCAGAATTCAAGCTAGGGAGTCTATCCTGCCTCTTCATTATTTATGGATGATATGAAATAGTAAAGTGAAGGATGGAAGAAACTCTGTGAAAGGTCAAAACATTTGAAAAGAAAAAAAAAAGTTATCAGAAAATTGTTGTTTTATAGCATCGAAGCCCATTCTCCCCAGTACAACTCTTTACCATCTGGTTCATTCACAGATTTTAATGAATGTTACCAGATCAAGTTTTAGAGTGCTATAGTCCATCTGTTATAGCCGGGGCTGTGGAAATATAACTTATGCACTCCGCTAGTCAATAACCAAGACTTATTGTTCAATTCCTATCTCTGATCTACAAGTCATAAGCATTGATGTCTCCATGATGACAAATATAATTTTAAGAAGAGAGATATTGGCAATTCATGTATAGATATGTATATAGTAAATTTCTGACATGTGAATTTACTAAGTATATGGCACTGTAAGGCCTCGTACTAAATGTAGATATTGTGAGTGGAATAAAAATGAATATAGATCCTTTTTGCCCCCATGGAGATTATCCGGTTGGAGAGGCAGGTGTATAACAAATATAATAAAAGACAGAACAAAATAAGTGCTACTAATAGAGGAATAAGCAATATGGTATGGGAGCACAGGGAAAGCAGCAATGGGTATTTCACAATGAGGCAGACATTAAATTCTCCCAATCTCTACCTAACTGCACCCATCTCTGTGATCTGAAAATGTCGACTTTTGAAAGATCTGTTATGAACTTAGAGAACAAAGGAGAAAGCACTAGAGAGGCCATAAAAACCAGTAGCAATCAATATCTGGGGCCACAGGGAGAAGGGCCAGACACAGCACACTCATGCTGAATTTGTTTGTTATTCGCCTGTAAGGAACATTCTTTTAGAAACTGACGCCAAGAGACTTCTTCATGTCAAAACTGGGAAGAAAGAAGAGACCAGAATTTCAAGGGGAGAGAAAATTAGCTAGGGTTCACAAAGTTTCCAATTTAATCTAACAAGCATAACAGGTTCAGACCTCTGGGGTAAGTTTATGCTGTTTTCCAATAGTAAGATTACCACATTTAACGAAATTCAAAGAGATAATCAATTTTTAAAACTCTTTGTCACTCGAAACTGCAGCAGGTATTTTAAGCAATGCTTAGGGTATATAAGAAATACCCAGGAATCTTGTTACAATGCAGATTCTGATTCAATAGAACCAGGGTTGAAAGATTCTCAATTTCTCACAAGCTCCCAGGACATGCTGGCATTGCTGAATCATGAACCATACTTTGAGTAGCAAGAATTTCAAGGAAAAATGTAAGTATATACTAAGCGCACAACCTGTTCGCTATAAAGGCACAGTCGTGGCCCAGCTTGCAGACCAAATGGGTTAGGAAGAAGAGAAAATTTGGAAAGTTGGTCTTAATTCGTGACATCACAAGAGAATATAATCTGCTCCATGTGGGACATAAAATATTTGTGTATAATAGAAAGCATTCTTCAAAAGATATGTATACATTTGTGTTCAGTTTGCCAGCATATTTCAAAGAATTATTCCGTTTTAATTCTATCTTTGCTCACATAAACCTTTATACCATCAATCCTTTAATACCCAAAATCCTAGTTCTTGATTTTAATTAGGGCAGATCCAGATTTTGAAGGATGCGAATCTTATAAAATTTGGAGAGCTCTTTAAGCAAAAAAAAAAAAAAAAAAATCAAATTGGGAATACAAAGTCAGGTATGAAAGTGAATATTTATTTAGAAAAAATGCTTAGGGCCACCCCAGTGGGATTGGCCATGAGGAGACATGTCACAGAGGGTATGCAGAGTGGACAGAGACACAGGTCTTAACCAATTTTGGTTAAAACATCCTTCACACACTTTATACTCCCAGAGCCTTGGGTGAGCCCCCAATGCTAACGCTTTAATAGCTTCACAGCGAATTTGTCTCTGATTTTAATCTGATCCTTAATTAGCTAGAGTATGTCTATAAATATTTTTTTCAAGATAGGCAAGTAGATAGTATAATCATACATCTAAAATAAGTAATTAAAAAATGTTGTTTTTCAAAAAAAATGTACACAGAAATACAAAGAAAATATATCAAAAAAAATAGGTAATGTCTTTTTTAAAGCTATTATTTTGCCTATCACAGGCAGCTTCTGATTTAGAAACAGAAAGCCCGCTGTTTGGAACTCAGAACAGCACACCTGTTACGTAATCAGTTTCTCAAGGAAGCTCACAAAAATAGGTAATATTAATCTGTTTATGCCACAACACGTATCCCATAATAGTGTAGAATGTAAAATCTATGTCAACAACTTTCTGATATCCAGTGTATAAGAATTCCTCTGTTCTGAGCTGTTCAGAATGTTTTTCATAGGATATGGGGCTTCTAGGTCCCCAGAGATTTCCGAGATCTTCAAGTTCATGGCAAAGAGGGGATTGCAACCCCTCCAGCCCCAAACTAAGGCAAGGAAGAAAACAGGGTGAAGGATAAGACTAAGGCAAGGAAGAAAACAGGGTGAAGGATAAAGGGGTGAGGACTTACCCTCGCAGCCCTTGGAACAGCTTCTAAGCTCAACTCCCCAAACGTCCTTCTCTTCCTTAAGAAAATCCCAGAATGCGATCTGTCTCCTTCCCCTCTCGCCATCCACTGCCTCCAGCCTGTACTCTCCCTATGGCTGGTGGGAGTCAAGACATATGACCCCAGCCTCTTTCTTCTCATTCCCAGCATAAGAGCAATCTTCGCCATTTTTAAATGTGGTCGTGCTGGTACTTACAAAGGAAAAAGATTAGAACAGAAAGATTCTTTTCTTTGTACAGAGGTCCTGAGTAGGGTATATTAAAGAGAAGAGTACAATGTTTTTCATCTTACGGGGAAAAAAATGCAGTCTCAGACCTAAGTGTTCCAGATATAGAATCATAGAAGTGAAGGCCAGGTGCTAGGATGGGCATGGGTAAGGGCCTAGAATATGAGCAGAGGGTTGGAGTGATGAGTTGACTCTGGGAAAGCTGCTCTGGATACTCAACCTGGGGGTGGGGTCGTGATAGCAAAGGAGAGAGGACACGGGGACCCCCTTTCTCTCAGTCCTCACCTCCTACCAGTTCTACCACCCAGACGCTTCCCCAAATCCTTGTGGACCAGCATGAGAAAAAAGTGGGGAACAGGGGGCAAGAGAGGGGTTGTAGGCAGCTCTGCAGGGTGTCAACAATGGAGATTAGAAACAGAGACCAGCCGAAGCAGTAGCAGCAGCTGAAGAAAGGGAGTTTGCGCAGCTACCTCATGAAGGAGGCTGCCCCAGGGCCAGGATGACCTCAGGAGGCATCCTGAGGTGGCAACTGTGTAGAAAGTCACATCAAGCAGGTCCAACCCTCCAACTCCTTTGCTTGAGGTTCAGAAAGCCTCGAAAATATATATATATTTTTCCAATGAAGTATGATACCTTTGAAACCTTTATCTTTTTTCTTGATCCTACACCCTTGTGCTTGGGACGAAAACATTCTGTCTTCCACAAACATAGTTGCCCAGCTAAACAAAGTTCTTAACTCCTGATCAAGAGAAGGGGCAGCCAAACCTGTTGCCAAGAGAAGGGGCAGCCAAACAGCCTTTGTCAACCAAGCACGGCGTGTTTGTTTTTTTTATAAAGAGCCCCAAGTTAGAACCCCAGGGCAAGTGCAATCCTCACAGGCTCTAAAATTCACACCCCTACCCTCATGAGCCAACACCGTTGTTTCATTTCCTATGCACTCTTTCCCTACTCGTTTTAATTAAGGGAAAGCAATGTCCCAACTTTTATTAAAAGATAAACTTAATGTATTTCCCAGAACTATGGTTGCGTAGATTCAATTCTCATTTACTGCAGGCTACTTATTTGTATAGCCCGTAAGTCACAAGGTGTAGGTGTCCTTTTTTGCTGCCACCATGTTTCTGACACAGCACACACTGGCATGTGACACAAGCACATGTCTCCAAGACCCACAGCTCTTTGGGTTTCACGATGGAACCATTTTAATTGTGTGACCCTGCCACCTCTACACACACACTCTACACAACCCTGTAAATTAGATTAGCTTAGTGTCCCCAGGCCATGTGTCTCTGAATACAATCAAATGTAATCTTTATATCCTCAGGCAACACCAGCCAGGGTGTGAAATGAGGTTGGTATTTATCTAAATCTGCTTTGACTTATTAAAACAAGCCATCCGGTCTCTTTATTCCTCCAGACTTGCCTGGGAGTCCTGGAAGGTGTATTCTCTGTGATACCCAACACTGCCGGCTCCACTGGAGCTTGGACTCTATCCTTTCCCTCATCCAATTCCCTCTTCCTGCATTCACACCCCCCAACAATGCCTCTAAGCCCATAAAACATAATGAGAGTGCCTCCCCACTCCAGAAATGTTGGAAAGGGCCACGCCACCAAAGCCATGCCTGAGTTCCAGGTCACCTGCTCCAGTGGCGTCTTGCTACCATTTGTATGGCGACACTGGGACTTAACTTGGAAGGCTGGAAATACTCCTGAGAGGGTACTTGATTGTCATCTTGCCTTCCGATGCCAGCATTGTGGTATCTTGAATGCCTCTGATGCCAAAGTCACCAGCACCACAGAGACAATCATAACCGTGGTATTTGAGAGGCTGATCGTTCCCTCTGACCTCTTTGCCTATCTTGATATCACCTGCGGTTATATCACGGGGGCTCCAAGCAGTACTCCCCAGGTCTCAAGTCTCTTCTCTTTGCAAGGCTCTAGTACAGATTCATGGCAAGGACAGGCTGAAGAAAAGGTGAACTAGAGACATAACACTGTAAGCATTCACTCATTTGTTCATTTGACACTTAATAGCTTACTATCTGCCTGGCTCAGTTGCAGGGGCTGGATTCACACAGTACAAGCCACTCTCTCCAGAGTTTGTAACCT
>NW_011888823.1:2131092-2131904 GCF_000151845.1 Pteropus vampyrus
GACAAGATGATGCTTAGTAATTAATTTGCCAACACAGTTTTATGTAATGTAATCCAGCTGTACTAAACGCACCGCATTTAATTTTAAAAAGTGCTTAAACAGAACTGTGTTCTGAAAAGCCATTTGGTGTGATGGTGAAACATCAGGAAACCAAAGCAGAAATGTGAAGCAGGAAGCCGAAATCTAAAACAATGCGACAAATCCCAAAGAGGCAGCCTGTTTGGGTTGTGAAGGCGTCCCATCCCAAACTGCAGTGTTCTTGTGTGACATAAACCTGAGTGGTCTTCTGGGACCCCAGAGACAAAGAAATGAACAGGATTTCTTATTCTTTAAGATGGCCTGCAAATTCACACATGAAATATTAGAGATTGTTTAGGATGGGGACATCTGAAGTTCTGGGATTATTTCTATTTTGAGCCTTGGTTCTCAGAAGTGACATCATTGCCGGAATAGCTTACCTTTACATGGGGACCTGGCAGTCAGCATCTCAGCTCATGCATGAAGTTGTTTTCGTTTCGTTAGTTTGGAAAGAAAAATTGATCCCCTTTTTGTCTGTCAAAATAATATTAGTGATAGGCTCTCTTGAGTGGAACATCTCAGAACAGACCATTTTTCTCCCTTTAATTAATTGCTACTGATTTTTTTTTTTTATTATCTGGATAAGTCCCTTTTTTAAAAAAAAAATGACACTTGAGATTGAAAAGAATCAAGGCACTGTCTGTCCTTGGAACAAATAGTTGCAGTTTTGCAGGTCTGATAATCAATCTAAAACAGATCTGCCTGAATTACCCTCTCATGGTTAAAAGCCCTCC
>NW_011888823.1:2131954-2135477 GCF_000151845.1 Pteropus vampyrus
TTTTTTTTTTTTTAGTCTTTTTTCCTATATCTACGGTTAAGTCTCAGGTGCTTTAACATGACCCATCATAGGCTAATCGTCCTTTTTAAGGAAGAAAGAGAAGACTGTGAACCTTCTAACAGTACCTGGATAGAATGTAGGCATATCGATTTACAGTTTATTTGTTTTTATAATTGCCTTCTATTTATTGTAAGCGAAACTGGTATTTCATTTATGGTAGTCATATGATGTTTTCTTTTAAAATAAACTAGTTTAAGTTTTAAAAAAGTAAGTAAATTTAAATATTATGTGGGCAGTAGTAGATATAAAAAAAAACTGAAGAAGAAAGCTTGTATGACTATGTGAAAAAAAGTTAAGGTTTGCACAAATGCCTGAAGTTTGGGAAACACTGATTTAGCAGGGATTTGTGTCAAAAACCACACAAAGGACTGAGGTAAGTCGTTAGCATGATGATAAAAATATCAGAAAACAAAAAAGAGATACAGAAATAAAATCGGTATTAAGCCCACAAGGAAAAAAACATCTGATGTCTCAAGAAGTACTTTTAGGGAGTCTTTAACACCCGTTAAACAAACTAAACAAATCAGTTTTCTTTACCCCCCCAAAAAGGGTGTTCAGCACCATTAAGTAAAAAGGAGTTAATATTTGATTCCTTGCCTCTCATGCATTCCATTCAAAGTGACTCACACTGAAACTTATAAAAATAAGTGTACTTTGACTGGAAATGGAAGGTCAAAAGTCAGAGATTTATTTTAAGCTCACCTGACACTTGGTGGAAGGATGTATATAAAACTGTCTGACAGAGAAGGCTACAGCCTGGTAGGTAGATTTCCGTTCTTGTGCTTTGAAAGACCCAGATTTGGGTACCAGGATCTCTGTTTTCCTTATGAAGCCATCTCTCCCACTAGACTCTCTAGCGTCCAAGACAGCAGAGGTTGTGTTCATCGCCTTATCTCCCAGGACTAATTCATGTCTAGCTCATCACTGACACGCATAAGTATTGAATGAGTGAATGAATGAATGAAGAAATGAATTTAAGATTTTTTATATAGGACCCAATCTGGTGAGATACAATAAGAGGGAAGAAATATGTACCTCCTCTCCCAGAAAATAGTCACCGAACTACTGGAGTCAACACTTTGGTTTTCTCCTCACTGTTAACCTTAAAAGTGAAGGTCATAGTCAATGCAGTTCAGCTGCCCGTTTTACACTCAGTGCACGAGTTCTGTTCATCTCTCTGTGAAGCTGAAAAGATTATAATGAAAATGCCTAAAGAAAGAAGGGAGGGACAATTGTAAACAGTTTGCTCTGACAACTGGTCTTAGTATTTTCTCATTGCCTTGCATTTTTTCCGACTACAACGACAAATGTAGTACAATGAATAGACGAGATCTTTCTGTCTGGGGATGGCATAAAAATAAAACAATACTGTACTGATTTTTCTCTCTGAGAATTGTCCTCCTCGCACAATTTTGGAACACTGGCAGAGCTGTTAACACCATTGATAAGAAACAAAGCAAAACTTGGGAGAGAGTCTCAGACCCCGGGCTTGTGGATGTCAGGGATTCACAGCACAGCTGGACGCCACTGTCAGACTCCTCTGGCTTCAGTACCCTGCCAGCTACCAGGAGGCCTTTTTTCTCTTCATGAAAGTGCACTTTTTCCTCAAGGTCACACATTTGCAGTTTCTTAAAGAGATTCCTACTGGTCGTGGGACTCCTTTCAGTCTGAGGAGCCTCCTGGGTGCTTTGAAGCATGGCTTCTTGAAAGCTGCCCTGCAGCCTCCAGAACTGGAGCTGGAACACAGAGAGATGGCCGGTTTGGGAATGAGAAGGACCCCTAGCATTCCACTGTAAAGTCCTTTCTACTTTCCTCACAGAGCCCGACGGTCTGCCACTGAAAAGTTTGCACCAGCTTCCGGGAAGACATCCAAGTCTTATGCACGCTTACCCACATCCTAAGCGGGCCTGAGGGCAATTAAATCAAATCTATATGATATAGAGCAAGCTTAAAATATTCCCTGGCCTGTGCCTGGAGTTTTCAATGGGAGTGCAGGAACTTCTCCCATTCTGGAAGGTATGGGCAAGGTTCCAAAATCCCCTGCTCTCTGCAAGCCACTGACAGAAGGGAGCTTCATTTCCCGATGATTCATCCCTTCTGACCCTCGAGGGCCTCCCAGGCAAACCGAGCCAAGGCCACGTTCTCTGGGCACCCTGTGCCCATAATCGATCTCATCACAGACAAGGAAGTGATGCCTTTGTCCTGTAGATGCTTTGAAGAAACATGTTTCACTTATGTTTCTCCTATCTTTCTTTAGTCTCTGGTTTTATACCCATTGCCCATCATACAAGGAGACTGCAGCTTTTAAGATCTGCGATGCCTTTTAGAAGTAGCCTGAGTCAGAAGACTCTCATGGGCACGGTGAACCAAATCGAAGGTTAACCGGCTGAAATACCCATGAAAAATGACCCAATAAAGCAAGGATTACAATTAGACAGACAGCATCGTGTCCTGAGAAAAAACTCAGGCATGGGCCTCATAGATTTGGGTTTGATTCCAAGCTTTCCCCATGTTAGCTAAACAGCAGAAGTTGACTGAACCTCTTTTTCCTCATTTGCAAGTGGGAGGGAGGGACATGCTTCAGGAAGAAGGGCATGATGTCCACAAAGTATCTCATATATAAACGGCAATTATTCAAAGTTCTGCAGTAGTCGTTTATCTGTGAGAAAAAGTATTTTTTTGAAGAGGTATAGTTTGCCCCACTCTGTTTTCAAAATTTATTCTGCTTAATTCTGGTTTAAGAATGTAAAGTTCTAGCTGTTCAATTAATTCCACAGGAATTAAATTTAATTAGAGCAGGCCATTGTTTTCCTAATTGCTGTGTTACCAGCTATTAGAATATTATTTAACACACAGTGGTAGCTCAATACATAGTTGTTGGTAGACCCAATTAAATATTAACATTTTCAGCACTAGTAAGAACACAAACACTATTGTTTCTTCTACAATCGGCTCTTAAATTGTACCTTCCCAGAATGCCTCAGGCTCACATTTTAGACTGCTCATCATTTTAAGGTTGTGTCCAGTTAGACTAGAATGTCTTGACAACAAGAATGCCTCATGTTTCCTTAGATACTGCCTAGCTCAGTACATCACACATGACTAGCATATGTTAATATAGACCCTAGCAAATGCTTCTTAGGAGAAATCACTGTGGCTTTGGTAAAAATCTCCTCCAAGTCTTATTTCTGCCAAGGCACTTGTTTGTTCTTAACCTGCAGTTAATCACAGTCTATAAGTTTTCATTCTAATCTCTTCACTTATTAGGTACTATAATTTATAAAATTTCCAATGTAGTCAATAGACACACCTCATGGTAACACTAAAATGGACTTTAATTGGATTCTTTTTAAAAGATAAATAATAAGCCACTTGTTATCCTCTATTTAGTTTTTTAGAGTAACTAGTATTATTTTCATTTTTTGCAAGTTATATCAATCATTCTCAACACCCTTAAAGAAAC
>NW_011888823.1:2135527-2138813 GCF_000151845.1 Pteropus vampyrus
TCTGTCCTTGGAACAAATAGTTGCAGTTTTGCAGGTCTGATAATCAATCTAAAACAGATCTGCCTGAATTACCCTCTCATGGTTAAAAGCCCTCCGGATACGGAGAGACAAATTCTCACCATTTTTTCTACGTAGATGAGCCTACACACCACCTTCCCTACATACCTCATCCCGTCTTCTGCATACAAGTCTTCTCTCAACAAGAAATAGCAGCATATGTAGCGGATGATCCGCTGTCCCTTTCACTATTGGCTTCTAGTTTACTGGCTGGTCCAGGGGATAATAATCAACGCAAATTTGGGAAAAGAGTAGCAAATTCCGCCTCCCTATTAACGTCACTGCATATCTCCTAGAGAATTTGTTCATGATTTATGGCTCTCTTCTGCCCTTATTGACTTCTCTTGTCCCTCGCTGATTTGTATTCCTTCATATGTTATCTGAAAATATTTGTTTTTTTGTTTTCATCGACTTCAAATCACTCTGCGTACTCATCAGAAGGCCATATGTCCCATATCCCATCCATAATGCCGACCAAGATACATCTACCCTTCATTATATCATGCCACTGTTGCAGATATTTAAAAACTGAAAAGGAATATTGATTGTTACATTCAATTGCTTCTAAAAATGCTTTCATGATCAGAAAACAACAATTAGTAGGTAAAGATGTTTACTTTAGGAAATTTGAGGCTTAAAAGTATTAAGAGGGCATCATCATAAAGATATTGGTAAATTTCATCTTTTTTTCTAAAGAGATGGATAGATCACTTTGTCGACTTCCTACACAATTAAATGTATCCCCATGCAATGAACAGGAATTGCAATGATTCTATAACTACATTTGGAAGAATTTTGTATATTAAAAATATTCAGTCTTTCCACCTAGAACTAGACCTCTGTTTATGTGTTTTATTTAAATCCCTCAGTGAAATTCTAAAGTTTCCTTAATAAAATTTGAAAGTTCTCATACCTTCTTTTTGAAATATTTTTCTGAGCATTTTTACAATTTTTTGCTCTTATGAATGGAATCTGATCTTTTCTTTTCCTAGACTAGTTATGGCTAGTGTATTGGAAAGCTATTCTGTTTTATCTATTAATTTTTTACTAAACTCTAATAAGTCTTAATAACTCTTCAGTCAAGCTCATTTGTGCAAGATGAGAATAAGGATCTCTTATGGAGACAAAAAAAAGTACAAGAGAAGACAGAATCAAAGAAAAGATAACATCAGAGATGATTGGAGAGCTTCGCTGGTGAGAGAGAGAAAGAGAGAAAGTGTGTGTGTGTGTGTGTGTGTAGAAGAAGAAAAGAAAAAAGTTGAATAATGTTTCAAACTCTGTTTCTACATGTCTTCGGATACCTATTTATATTGTGAGTATATGTCATATAATAACTCCTCAATTTATGCTTGTTAAAGGAATAAATATAAAGTACAAAACAGAACTTCAATAAATGAGAAATATTATCTTTATTATATGCATAAAATCACTAGCTTTATATTTACGCAAAAGAGTGATGAAGAAGATATCCCCATGAAAGGCAAAAGAATGCTGAATTGATCAAACCAGCCCATTTATCCATGGATTCTGTCTGATGCAGTTGACAGAATTGGGATTTTACATGGTGATATACATCAGCTCAGGACTCAAAAGCAAGATAAATTCACATTTTGAATCGAGAAGTTCAAGGCAAACAAATCTGCCAAAAATGGGTGTTCTGGGACTGGCGGTTACTAGGAAACAAGGCAAAGCTCTTTGATGTGGCCCCAGCAGCAATGGGACATGCAGTGAGTGTTACTTAGATCATACTTCACCCTCCTTCTCTTAGTCATAAAGCTAATCAGACTGGCCTAAGATAGTTAAAACTGGTAATTTGTTAACATAAAATTATATTCTTCTACATGCAGGTTACTACTTAAATGGCGATAGGATTATTTTCAGGTGTTTTAAAATAATAAATAAAGCTTGGGTAAAAGGACATAATTATTATAATCATTCAGGAATTAATTATGCCACTCTGGTCTGCTCCTTCTACAGAAGTTTGCAGCCCAGTGCAATAAAGAAAGCTCCTAATAAACCCTTAGCCGCTAATCCTTCTAAATACCTAGGATAGTAAAGAACCATGAGAAACTAAAAACCTCTCAAAATTTAAGCAAAGCATTTTGTTTCCCTGGGAAAAATTCCTAATTCTTAGGTTCATTAAGACTGTTCAATTGTGGGCAGCATGCAGCATGTGTGTGTGTGTGTGTGTGTGTGTGTGTGTGTGTGTTATTAGCTCAAAGAAAAGTCCCCATGAACCTGTTTCAAATTAATTTGTGCATTAATCTTTGCAAGGAGCTTGCTTTCTTGACTTGATAAAAGAAGTCGGGGTAGGGGGTTGGGAGGAAGACATCACATTAACTTAAAAAGTTTTGACTAATTTCTAACTGTGCCTGAGGAGTTTTCACCTTGTCTTCCAATCAGCAAAGGATTTGTGACTCTTTTCAGTGTGACTGAGATTACGCAGACAAATTACTTAAGAGCCCAAGGAGATTAGCTCTAATTGGCCTGAAAAGGAGATGGCATTAAAAACAAAATTCTCTGAAACTCTGACAGTGTTTGGTGCCCAAAGGGTAAGGCAGGTCCCAAAGTGGAAGCCCTGGAAATAAACACATCGGCTGTGGGAGAAGGTGGCCTTTTGAGGTCTTATGTAGATGGGAAGAGCTTTACTTCTCTTGTGCTCTTTCACAGAGCTGTGTCAGACTTGGCAACCCCAATTCTTGGAGCCAGCCTTTGTTATAGCTAATTGATTTCTATTATTTGTGAGATACAAATACAACGCTCATTAAAAGTCAATTTGAAATACTTGCCATTCAGATGATGCGGAGGACAGAGATTGAAGACATTTTGGGGAGCAGTGGGAGGGGCAGGCAGAGGAGGTTCACACTAGCAAATAGGTAGGATTACAAAGCAGTGAATTTCACCAGGTGTTTAGTTAATGATTACAATTGTGAGACACCAGGTTAGGTGATGAAATAGTATCAAAATTATTGTCCTCAATGGGTTTAGAAACCCCGTGAGGAAAATAATACAGATTCATCATAAAACTGAATAAAAATAACATGGAAAAAGCAATAGAAAAATTTTAGGACAAAAATCAATACAGTTGGGTAAACCATTAGAGACCATCCAAAGCAAACCCTTCATTTTGTAGTTGAAGAAGCTGAGGTTTGGAGAGATTAAGTATTTTGCCTGTAGCCACATACATGGCCAAATAGTCCGGCCCATAACTCAGACAGATCTTATGTTC
>NW_011888823.1:2138863-2140590 GCF_000151845.1 Pteropus vampyrus
TGAAGAAGCTGAGGTTTGGAGAGATTAAGTATTTTGCCTGTAGCCACATACATGGCCAAATAGTCCGGCCCATAACTCAGACAGATCTTATGTTCTTACCAGTACACCACACTGCCTTACAGGATATAATGTCAAATAATAATGTAAAAGATCAGCTTATGAGTTCAGGAGAGAAATCACTGTATTTCCATATTAAGAAGTCGCACTAGAATCTATTATAATATTTATGTATTATAATATTGTACAATGTAAATTATACCTATACCTCCACATTTGGGGAGAAATTTTTTAATTTGTGCTTTTTTAATATAAAGAATGATAATCCCTATTTCTTTCATTTTAGAGAGACATCAGTAAAATGTAACAATTATGTTTGGAGATTCTTTTAATATTTTTAAGCCCCAGACTGGCAAGAGCAAAGAATCACTTTGCTAACTAATGTATTAAATATGTTGTCTATTTATATAGTAATTGTTTGATGGAAAATTCATCTCTTTTGTTCCTTCTTATCTTTCTTTCCTCTTGTCCATGCAGTATATTTATGAATTATGCATGTGAACATAATTAAAAGTAACAATTGGTGAATTGTACTCCATGGACATTGTTCCATGTTTCAAGTCTTATTTAGACTGAACCAAATTTATGCAAAGAGAAGAGCTTATAATTGAATTCATAGCCATCTTTTCTGGGAAGGTTTCCTTTATATAAAACGCATTGCATGCTAGAGGCTGTTTTTCTGACCAAAAGCTTTGCACAGCGTCTTTAAGAAATCAGTAGACAATTTCGTAGCAGCCCCCACCCCTTGCTACAAATGAAGGCTTCCTATTACTGGTTATCTATCTCTCTTTATCCTCTACAGCTTAGTTAGTCTGCAGATCATGTAGAACTGTTAAGAATCAGCTTCTACAGTGGTTCTTTTATTTGCAAACTAGGAACAGACACAATATGGCAAATGGTTAGATGAGATTAATTCTTAAAATGCTCTCCTTTGATTATTCTCAGGAGCTCTCACAGTTTTTCGTCTTTTGTTTTATTTGTTTTGATGTTTTAAGTGCTAAAATCCTAGAAAAGGAAAAAGACAGCTGAGATGCTTAGAAAGATGCTGCTCTATCCACAAGCATATTTTTTCTGGAAGGGAAAGATTACTGTAAACAATAGCCCAGCTTCAAACTTCTTACTTCTCTCTTCATATTTCTCATAGTATTTGTGCTTAAAAAAAAATACTTTTTAGTAAGTGACTCTATTTGTTTTAGCTATGATCCAAACCCCCAGCTTAGTGTCATGAGCACACATACCAAGAATCATCTGCACTCTATCATCTATTAAAGCTTGGAATATTCTGTTCAGAACCTGTCCCCATATTTCACTAGCACGTACCTGCGTAGTCTTTCTCTTTCTTGACCTAGGGCATCCTGAGCAATTTCTCTCTCTGCACTTATTATTTTCCTGAAACAAAAGCCCTTCTGTCAAGATCCCACATGAAACATTCCTAATAAGGCATTGACTATTTCCTTTCACTGTTAACAAACAATTATTTCTGATTCAAAGTCAATTTCTCTGCAATGTGACAATATCATGAGATAGATAGACCTGAAGAAACTTCAGATTTGCTCTTAGACTATGGGAATAATGTGATACACAAAGCAATGCAGCCTGGCCCTGCTTTTTTAAAATGTAGTTTGATATTCTCTCCTCTTTCTTCCTCTGCTCTTCCTTTCTCTCGTGAT